>NW_026777145.1:0-99414 GCF_030936135.1 Gavia stellata
TCTGAAAGCTCTTGCTGGTCCTCATCTCCCACTGGTAACCTCTCAAACGAACCACAACACTTGGGCTCTGAACTTGTTTAGGCTACTAAAACTACCAACGTACACAGCCTCTCCTGCTCCATCTGGACAGAGCTCAACACTGAAATTGCGAACGTCCAGCGATTGTTCCTACACTAAAGGTGCCAGCCCTGAAAGCTGTTGCTGGTCCTCATCTCCCGCTGGTAACCTCTCAAACGAACCACAAACACTTGCACTCTGAACTTGTTTAGACACTCAAAGGTCCAGACGTATCATTGCTTCCTTTTGCTCTTACACGTCAGAGCTCAAAACCGAAATTGCGAACGTCCAGCGATTGCTCCTACACTAAAGGGTTGCCAGCCCTGAAAGCTCTTGCTGGTCCTCATCTCCCACTGGTAACCTCTCAAACGAACCACAAACACTTGGCTCTGAACTTGTTTAGACACTCAAAGGTCCAGACGTATCATCGCTTCCTTTCGCTAATTCACGTCAGAGCTCAACACCAAAACTGCGAAAATCCAGCGATTGCTCCTACACTAAAGGTGCCAGCCCGGAAAGCTCTCACTGGTACTCATCTCCCACTGGTAACCTCTAAAATGAACCACAAACACTTGGGCTCTGAACTTGTTTAGACACTCAAAGGTCCAGACGTATCATCGCTTCCTTTCGCTAATTCACGTCAGAGCTCAGCACCGAAATTGCGAACA
Organism: Gavia stellata; assembly: GCF_030936135.1. Lineage (NCBI taxonomy): Eukaryota > Metazoa > Chordata > Aves > Gaviiformes > Gaviidae > Gavia > Gavia stellata. The sequence goes on from NW_026777145.1 coordinate 726, forward strand.
TCCAGCGATTGCTCCTACACTAAACGTGCCAGCCCTGAAAGCTCTTGCTGGTCCTCATCTCCCACTGGTAACGTCTCAAAGTAACCACAAACACTTGGGCTCTGAACTTGTTTAGGCTACTAAAACTACCAACGTACACAGCCTCTCCTGCTCCATCTGGACAGAGCTCAACACTGAAATTGCGAACGTCCAGCGATTTTTCCTACACTAAAGGTGCCAGCCCTGAAAGCTGTTGCTGGTCCTCATCTCCCACTGGTAACCTCTAAAACGAACCACAAACACTTGGGCTCTGAACTTGTTTAGACACTCAAAGGTCCAGACGTATCATCGCTTCCTTTCGCTAATTCACGTCAGAGCTCAACACCGAAATTGCGAACGTCCAGCGATTGCTCCTACACTAAAGGTGCCAGCCCTGAAAGCTCTTGCTGGTCCTCATCTCCACTGGTAACCTCTAAAACGAACCACAAACACTTGGGCTCTGAACTTGTTTAGGCTACTAAAACTACAAACGTACACAGCCTCTCCTGCTCAATCTGGCCAGAGCTCAACACCGAAATTGCGAACGTCCAGCGATTGCTCCTCCACTAAAGGTGCCAGCCCTGAAAGCTGTTGCTGGTGCTCATCTCCCACTGGTAACCTCTAAAACGAACCACAAACACTTGGCTCTGAACTTGTTTAGATACTCAAAGGTCCAGATGTATCATCGCTTCCTTTCGATAATTCACGTCAGAGCTCAACACCGAAATTGCGAACGTCCAGCGATTGCTCCTACACTAAAGGTGCCAGCCCTGAAAGCTCTTGCTGGTCCTCATCTCCCACTGGTAACCTCTAAAACGAACCACAAACACTTGGGCTCTGAACTTGTTTAGGCTACTAAAATTTCCAACGTACACAGCCTCTCCTGCTAAATCTGGCCAAAGTTCAACACCGAAATTGCGAACGTCCAGCGATTGCTCCTACACTAAAGGTGCCAGCCCTGAAAGCTCTTGCTGGTCCTCATCTCCACTGGTAACCTCTAAAACGAACCACAAACACCTGGGCTCTGAACTTGTTTAAGCTACTAAAACTTCCAACGTACACAGCCTCTCCTGCTCAATGTGGCCAAAGTTCAACACCGAAATTGCGGAAGTCCAGCGATTGCTCCTACACTAAAGGTGCCAGCCCTGAAAGCTGTTTCTGGTCCTCATCTCCCACTGGTAACCTCTAAAACAAACCACAAACACTTGGGCTCTGAACTTGTTTAGGCTACTAAAACTTCCAACGTACAATGCCTCTCCTGCTCAACTGGCCAGAGCTCAACACCGAAATTGCGAACGTCCAGCGATTGCTCCTACACTAAAGGTGCCAGCCCTGAAACCTGTTGCTGGTCCTCATCTCCCACTGGTAACCTCTAAAATGAACCACAAACACTTGGGCTCTGAACTTGTTTAGCCTACTAAAACTCCAAACGTACACAGCCTCTCCTGCTCAATCCGGCCAGAGCTCAACACCGAAATTGCGAACGTCCAGCGATTGCTCCTACATTAAAGGTGCCAGCCCTGAAAGCTCTTGCTCGTCCTCATCTCCCACTGGTAACCTCTCAAACGAACCACAAACACTTGGGCTCTGAACTTGTTTAGACACTCAAAGGTCCAGACATATCATCGCTTCCTTTCGCTAATTCACGTCAGAGCTCAACACCGAAATTGCGAACGTCCAGCGATTACTCCTACACTAAAGGTGCAGCCCTGAATGCTGTTGCTGGTCCTCATCTCCCACTGGTAACCTCTCAAACGAACCACAAACACTTGGGCTCTGAACTTGTTTAGACACTCAAAGGTCCAGACGTATCATTGCTTCCTTTTGCTCTTACACGTCAGAGCTCAAAACCGAAATTGCGAACGTCCAGCGATTGCTCCTACACTAAAGGTGCCAGCCCTGAAAGCTCTTGCTGGTCCTCATCTCCACTGGTAACCTCTCAAACGAACCACAAACACTTGGGCTCTGAACTTGTTTAGACACTCAAAGGTCCAGACGTATCATCGCTTCCTTTCGCTAATTCACGTCAGAGCTCAACACCAAAACTGCGAAAATCCAGCGATTGCTCCTACACTAAAGGTGCCAGCCCGGAAAGCTCTCACTGGTACTCATCTCCCACTGGTAACCTCTAAAATGAACCACAAACACTTGGGCTCTGAACTTGTTTAGACACTCAAAGGTCCAGATGTATCATCGCTTCCTTTCGCTAATTCACGTCAGAGCTCAGCAGCGAAATTGCGAACATCCAGCGATTGCTCCTACACTAAAGGTGCCAGCCCTGAAAGCTCTTGCTGGTCCTCATCTCCCACTGGTAACCTCTCAAACGAACCACAAACACTTGGGCTCTGAACTTGTTTAGGCTACTAAAACTACCAACGTACACAGCCTCTCCTGCTCCATCTGGACAGAGCTCAACACTGAAATTGCGAACGTCCAGCGATTGTTCCTACACTAAAGGTGCCAGCCCTGAAAGCTCTTGCTGGTCCTCATCTCCCACTGGTAACCTCTCAAACGAACCACAAACACTTGGGCTCTGAACTTGTTTAGACACTCAAAGGTCAAGACGTATCATCGCTTCCTTTCGCTAATTCACGTCAGAGCTCAAAACCGAAATTGCGAACGTCCAGCGATTGCTCCTCCACTAAAGGTGCCAGCCTGAAAGCTCTTGCTGGTCCTCATCTCCCACTGGTAACCTCTAAAACGAACCACAAACACTTGCGCTCTGAACTTGTTTAGCCTACTAAAACTTCCAACGTACAATGCCTCTCCTGCTCAACTGGCCAGAGCTCAACACCGAAATTGCGAACGTCCAGCGATTGCTCCTACACTAAAGGTGCCAGCCCTGAAACCTGTTGCTGGTCCTCATCTCCCACTGGTAACCTCTCAAACGAACCACAAACACTTGGGCTCTGAACTTGTTTAGACACTCAAAGGTCCAGACGTATCATCGCTTCCTTTCGCTAATTCACGTCAGAGCTCAACACCAAAACTGCGAAATCCAGCGATTGCTCCTACACTAAAGGTGCCAGCCCGGAAAGCTCTCACTGGTACTCATCTCCCACTGGTAACCTCTAAAATGAACCACAAACACTTGGGCTCTGAACTTGTTTAGACACTCAAAGGTCCAGACGTATCATCGCTTCCTTTCGCTAATTCACGTCAGAGCTCAGCACCGAAATTGCGAACATCCAGCGATTGCTCCTACACTAAAGGTGCCAGCCCTGAAAGCTCTTGCTGGTCCTCATCTCCCACTGGTAACCTCTCAAACGAACCACAAACACTTGGGCTCTGAACTTGTTTAGGCTACTAAAACTACCAACGTACACAGCCTCTCCTGCTCCATCTGGACAGAGCTCAACACTGAAATAGCGAACGTCCAGCGATTGTTCCTACACTAAAGGTGCCAGCCCTGAAAGCTGTTGCTGGTCCTCATCTCCCACTGGTAACCTCTAAAACGAACCACAAACACTTGGGCACTGAACTTGTTTAGACACTCAAAGGTCCAGACGTATCATCGCTTCCTTTCGCTAATTCACGTCAGAGCTCAACACCGAAATTGCGAACGTCCAGCGATTGCTCCTACACTAAAGGTGCCAGCCCTGAAAGCTCTTGCTGGTCCTCATCTCCCACTGGTAACCTCTAAAACGAACCACAAACACTTGGGCTCTGAACTTGTTTAGGCTACTAAAACTTCCAACGTACAATGCCTCTCCTGCTCAATCTGGCCAGAGCTCACACCGAAATTGCGAACGTCCAGCGATTGCTCCTCCACTAAAGGTGCCAGCCCTGAAAGCTGTTGCTGGTGCTCATCTCCCACTGGTAACCTCTAAAACGAACCACAAACACTTGGGCTCTGAACTTGTTTAGATACTCAAAGGTCCAGATGTATCATCGCTTCCTTTCGATAATTCAGGTCAGAGCTCAACACCGAAATTGCGAACGTCCAGCGATTGCTCTACACTAAAGGTGCCAGCCCTGAAAGCTCTTGCTGGTCCTCATCTCTCACTGATAACCTCTAAAACGAACCATAAACACTTGCGCTCTGAACTTGTTTAGGCTATTAAAACTTCCAACGTACACAGCCTCTCCTGCTCAATCTGGCCAAAGTTCAACACCGAAATTGCGGAAGTCCAGCGATTGCTCCTACACTAAAGGTGCCAGCCCTGAAAGCTGTTTCTGGTCCTCATCTCCCACTGGTAACCTCTCAAACGAACCACAAACACTTGGGCTCTGAACTTGTTTAGGCTACTAAAACTTCCAACGTACAATGCCTCTCCTGCTCAACTGGCCAGAGCTCAACACCGAAATTGCGAACGTCCAGCGATTGCTCTACACTAAAGGTGCCAGCCCTGAAAGCTCTTGCTGGTCCTCATCTCTCACTGATAACCTCTAAAACGAACCACAAACACTTGGCTCTGAACTTGTTTAGACACTCAAAGGTCCAGACGTATCATTGCTTCCTTTTGCTCTTACACGTCAGAGCTCAAAACCGAAATTGCGAACGTCCAGCGATTGCTCCTACACTAAAGGTGCCAGCCCTGAAAGCTCTTGCTGGTCCTCATCTCCCACTGGTAACCTCTCAAACGAACCACAAACACTTGGGCTCTGAACTTGTTTAGACACTCAAAGGTCCAGACGTATCATCGCTTCCTTTCGCTAATTCACGTCAGAGCTCAACACCAAAACTGCGAAAATCCAGCGATTGCTCCTACACTAAAGGTGCCAGCCCGGAAAGCTCTCACTGGTACTCATCTCCCACTGGTAACCTCTCAAATGAACCACAAACACTTGGGCTCTGAACTTGTTTAGCCTACTAAAACTACCAACGTACACAGCCTCTCCTGCTCCATCTGGACAGAGCTCAACACTGAAATTGCGAACTTCCAGCGATTGTTCCTCCACTAAAGGTGCCAGCCCTGAAAGCTGTTGCTGGTCCTCATCTCCCACTGGTAACCTCTCAAACGAACCACAAACACTTGGGCTCTGAACTTGTTTAGACACTCAAAGGTCAAGACGTATCATCGCTTCCTTTCGCTAATTCACGTCAGAGCTCAACACCGAAATTGCGAACGTCCAGCGATTGCTCCTACACTAAAGGTGCCAGCCCTGAAAGCTCTTGCTGGTCCTCATCTCCCACTGGTAACCTCTAAAACGAACCACAAACACTTGCGCTCTGAACTTGTTTAGGCTACTAAAACTTCCAACGTACACAGCCTCTCCTGCTCAATCTGGCCAAAGTTCAACACCGAAATTGCGGAAGTCCAGCGATTGCTCCTACACTAAAGGTGCCAGCCCTGAAAGCTCTTGCTGGTCCTCATCTCCCACTGGTAACCTCTCAAATGAACCACAAACACTTGGGCTCTGAACTTGTTTAGGCTACTAAAACTACCAACGTACACAGCCTCTCCTGCTCCATCTGGACAGAGCTCAACACTGAAATTGCGAACGTCCAGCGATTGTTCCTACACTAAAGGTGCCAGCCCTGAAAGCTGTTGCTGGTCCTCATCTCCCACTGGTAACCTCTCAAACGAACCACAAACACTTGGGCTCTGAACTTGTTTAGCCTACTAAACTTCCAACGTACAATGCCTCTCCTGCTCAACTGGCCAGAGCTCAACACCGAAATTGCGAACGTCCAGCGATTGCTCTACACTAAAGGTGCCAGCCCTGAAAGCTCTTGCTGGTCCTCATCTCTCACTGATAACCTCTAAAACGAACCACAAACACTTGGGCTCTGAACTTGTTTAGACACTCAAAGGTCCAGACGTATCATTGCTTCTTTTGCTCTTACACATCAGAGCTCAAAACCGAAATTGCGAACGTCCAGCGATTGCTCCTACACTAAAGGTGCCAGCCCTGAAAGCTCTTGCTGGTCCTCATCTCCCACTGGTAACCTCTCAAACGAACCACAAACACTTGGGCTCTGAACTTGTTTAGACACTCAAAGGTCCAGACGTATCATCGCTTCCTTTCGCTAATTCACGTCAGAGCTCAACACCAAAACTGCGAAAATCCAGCGATTGCTCCTACACTAAAGGTGCCAGCCCGGAAAGCTCTCACTGGTACTCATCTCCCACTGGTAACCTCTCAAATGAACCACAAACACTTGGGCTCTGAACTTGTTTAGACACTCAAAGGTCCAGATGTATCATCGCTTCCTTTCGCTAATTCACGTCAGAGCTCAGCACCGAAATTGCGAACATCCAGCGATTGCTCCTACACTAAAGGTGCCAGCCCTGAAAGCTGTTGCTGGTCCTCATCTCCCACTGGTAACCTCTCAAACGAACCACAAACACTTGGGCTCTGAACTTGTTTAGCCTACTAAAACTACCAACGTACACAGCCTCTCCTGCTCCATCTGGACAGAGCTCAACACTGAAATTGCGAACGTCCAGCGATTGTTCCTACACTAAAGGTGCCAGCCCTGAAAGCTGTTGCTGGTCCTCATCTCCCACTGGTAACCTCTCAACGAACCACAAACACTTGGGCTCTGAACTTGTTTAGACACTCAAAGGTCAAGACGTATCATCGCTTCCTTTCGCTAATTCACGTCAGAGCTCAACACCGAAATTGCAAACGTCCAGCGATTGCTCCTACACTAAAGGTGCCAGCCCTGAAAGCTCTTGCTGGTCCTCATCTCCCACTGGTAACCTCTAAAACGAACCACAAACACTTGCGCTCTGAACTTGTTTAGGCTACTAAAACTTCCAACGTACACAGCCTCTCCTGCTCAATCTGGCCAAAGTTCAACACCGAAATTGCGGAAGTCCAGCGATTGCTCCTACACTAAAGGTGCCAGCCCTGAAAGCTGTTTCTGGTCCTCATCTCCCACTGGTAACCTCTCAAACGAACCACAAACACTTGGGCTCTGAACTTGTTTAGCCTACTAAAACTTCCAACGTACAATGCCTCTCCTGCTCAACTGGCCAGAGCTCAACACCGAAATTGCGAACGTCCAGCGATTGCTCCTACACTAAAGGTGCCAGCCCTGAAACCTGTTGCTGGTCCTCATCTCCCACTGGTAACCTCTCAAACGAACCACAAACACTTGGGCTCTGAACTTGTTTAGACACTCAAAGGTCCAGACGTATCATCGCTTCCTTTCGCTAATTCACGTCAGAGCTCAACACCAAAACTGCGAAAATCCAGCGATTGCTCCTACACTAAAGGTGCCAGCCCGGAAAGCTCTCACTGGTACTCATCTCCCACTGGTAACCTCTAAAATGAACCACAAACACTTGGGCTCTGAACTTGTTTAGACACTCAAAGGTCCAGACGTATCATCGCTTCCTTTCGCTAATTCACGTCAGAGCTCAACACCGAAATTGCGAACATCCAGCGATTGCTCCTACACTAAAGGTGCCAGCCCTGAAAGCTCTTGCTGGTCCTCATCTCCCACTGGTAACCTCTCAAATGAACCACAAACACTTGGGCTCTGAACTTGTTTAGACACTCAAAGGTCCAGACGTATCATCGCTTCCTTTCGCTAATTCACGTCAGAGCTCAACACCGAAATTGCGAACGTCCAGCGATTGCTCCTACACTAAAGGTGCCAGCCCTGAAAGCTCTTGCTGGTCCTCATCTCCCACTGGTAACCTCTAAAACGAACCACAAACACTTGGGCTCTGAACTTGTTTAGGCTACTAAAACTACAAACGTACACAGCCTCTCCTGCTCAATCTGGCCAGAGCTCAACACCGAAATTGCGAACGTCCAGCGATTGCTCCTCCACTAAAGGTGCCAGCCCTGAAAGCTGTTGCTGGTGCTCATCTCCCACTGGTAACCTCTAAAACGAACCACAAACACTTGGGCTCTGAACTTGTTTAGATACTCAAAGGTCCAGATGTATCATCGCTTCCTTTCGATAATTCACGTCAGAGCTCAACACCGAAATTGCGAACGTCCAGCGATTGCTCTACACTAAAGGTGCCAGCCCTGAAAGCTCTTGCTGGTCCTCATCTCCCACTGGTAACCTCTAAAACGAACCACAAACACTTGGGCTCTGAACTTGTTTAGGCTACTAAAACTACCAACGTACACAGCCTCTCCTTGTCAATCTGGCCAAAGTTCAACACCGAAATTGCGGAAGTCCAGCGATTGCTCCTACACTAAAGGTGCCAGCCCTGAAAGCTGTTTCTGGTCTCATCTCCCACTGGTAACCTCTAAATCGAACCACAAACACTTGGGCTCTGAACTTGTTTAGGCTACTAAAACTTCCAACGTACAATGCCTCTCCTGCTCAACTGGCCAGAGCTCAACACCGAAATTGCGAACGTCCAGCGATTGCTCTACACTAAAGGTGCCAGCCCTGAAAGCTCTTGCTGGTCCTCATCTCTCACTGATAACCTCTAAAACGAACCACAAACACTTGGGCTCTGAACTTGTTTAGACACTCAAAGGTCCAGACGTATCATTGCTTCCTTTTGCTCTTACACGTCAGAGCTTAAAACCGAAATTGCGAACGTCCAGCGATTGCTCCTCCACTAAAGGTGCCAGCCCTGAAAGCTCTTGCTGGTGCTCATCTCCCACTGGTAACCTCTCAAACGAACCACAAACACTTGGGCTCTGAACTTGTTTAGACACTCAAAGGTCAAGACGTATCATCGCTTCCTTTCGCTAATTCACGTCAGAGCTCAACACCGAAATTGCGAACGTCCAGCGATTGCTCCTACACTAAAGGTGCCAGCCCTGAAAGCTCTTGCTGGTCCTCATCTCCCACTGGTAACCTCTAAAACGAACCACAAACACTTGCGCTCTGAACTTGTTTAGGCTACTAAAACTTCCAACGTACACAGCCTCTCCTGCTCAATCTGGCCAAAGTTCAACACCGAAATTGCGGAAGTCCAGCGATTGCTCCTACACTAAAGGTGCCAGCCCTGAAAGCTGTTTCTGGTCCTCATCTCCCACTGGTAACCTCTCAAACGAACCACAAACACTTGGCTCTGAACTTGTTTAGCCTACTAAAACTTCCAACGTACAATGCCTCTCCTGCTCAACTGGCCAGAGCTCAACACCGAAATTGCGAACGTCCAGCGATTGCTCCTACACTAAAGGTGCCAGCCCTGAAACCTGTTGCTGGTCCTCATCTCCCACTGGTAACCTCTCAAACGAACCACAAACACTTGGGCTCTGAACTTGCTTAGACACTCAAAGGTCCAGACGTATCATCGCTTCCTTTCGCTAATTCACGTCAGAGCTCAACACCAAAACTGCGAAAATCCAGCGATTGCTCCTACACTAAAGGTGCCAGCCCGGAAAGCTCTCACTGGTACTCATCTCCCACTGGTAACCTCTAAAATGAACCACAAACACTTGGGCTCTGAACTTGTTTAGACACTCAAAGGTCCAGACGTATCATCGCTTCCTTTCGCTAATTCACGTCAGAGCTCAACACCGAAATTGCGAACATCCAGCGATTGCTCCTACACTAAAGGTGCCAGCCCTGAAAGCTCTTGCTGGTCCTCATCTCCCACTGGTAACCTCTCAAATGAACCACAAACACTTGGGCTCTGAACTTGTTTAGGCTACTAAAACTACCAACGTACACAGCCTCTCCTGCTCCATCTGGACAGAGCTCAACACTGAAATTGCGAACGTCCAGCGATTGTTCTACACTAAAGGTGCCAGCCCTGAAAGCTGTTGCTGGTCCTCATCTCCCACTGGTAACCTCTAAAACGAACCACAAACACTTGGGCACTGAACTTGTTTAGACACTCAAAGGTCCAGACGTATCATCGCTTCCTTTCGCTAATTCACGTCAGAGCTCAACACCGAAATTGCGAACGTCCAGCGATTGCTCCTACACTAAAGGTGCCAGCCCTGAAAGCTCTTGCTGGTCCTCATCTCCCACTGGTAACCTCTAAAACGAACCACAAACACTTGGCTCTGAACTTGTTTAGGCTACTAAAACTACAAACGTACACAGCCTCTCCTGCTCAATCTGGCCAGAGCTCAACACCGAAATTGCGAACGTCCAGCGATTGCTCCTCACTAAAGGCGCCAGCCCTGAAAGCTGTTGCTGGTGCTCATCTCCCACTGGTAACCTCTAAAACGAACCACAAACACTTGGGCTCTGAATTTGTTTAGATACTCAAAGGTCCAGATGTATCATCGCTTCCTTTCGATAATTCACGTCAGAGCTCAACACCGAAATTGCGAACGTCCAGCGATTGCTCTACACTAAAGGTGCCAGCCCTGAAAGCTCTTGCTGGTCCTCATCTCCCACTGGTAACCTCTAAAACGAACCACAAACACTTGGGCTCTGAACTTGTTTAGGCTACTAAAACTTCCAACGTACACAGCCTCTCCTTGTCAATCTGGCCAAAGTTCAACACCGAAATTGCGGAAGTCCAGCGATTGCTCTACACTAAAGGTGCCAGCCCTGAAAGCTCTTGCTGGTCCTCATCTCCTACTGGTAACCTCTAAAACGAACCACAAACACTTGGGCTCTGAACTTGTTTAGGCTACTAAAACTTCCAACGTACAATGCCTCTCCTGCTCAACTGGCCAGAGCTCAACACCGAAATTGCGAACGTCCAGCGATTGCTCTACACTAAAGGTGCCAGCCCTGAAAGCTCTTGCTGGTCCTCATCTCTCACTGATAACCTCTAAAACGAACCACAAACACTTGGGCTCTGAACTTGTTTAGACACTCAAAGGTCCAGACGTATCATTGCTTCCTTTTGCTCTTACACGTCAGAGCTCAAAACCGAAATTGCGAACGTCCAGCGATTGCTCCTACACTAAAGGTGCCAGCCCGGAAAGCTCTTGCTGGTCCTCATCTCCCACTGGTAACCTCTCAAACGAACCACAAACACTTGGGCTCTGAACTTGCTTAGACACTCAAAGGTCCAGACGTATCATCGCTTCCTTTCGCTAATTCACGTCAGAGCTCAACACCAAAACTGCGAAAATCCAGCGATTGCTCCTACACTAAAGGTGCCAGCCCTGAAAGCTCTCACTGGTACTCATCTCCCACTGGTAACCTCTCAAATGAACCACAAACACTTGGGCTCTGAACTTGTTTAGATACTCAAAGGTCCAGATGTATCATCGCTTCCTTTCGATAATTCACGTCAGAGCTCAACACCGAAATTGCGAACGTCCAGCGATTGCTCCTACACTAAAGGTGCCAGCCCTGAAAGCTGTTGCTGGTCCTCATCTCCCACTGGTAACTCTAAAACGAACCACAAACACTTGCGCTCTGAACTTGTTTAGGCTACTAAAACTTCCAACGTACACAGCCTCTCCTGCTCAATCTGGCCAAAGTTCAACACCAAAATTGCGGAAGTCCAGCGATTGCTCCTACACTAAAGGTGCCAGCCCTGAAAGCTGTTGCTGGTCCTCATCTCCCACTGGTAACCTCTCAAACGAACCACAAACACTTGGGCTCTGAACTTGTTTAGGCTACTAAAACTACCAACGTACACAGCCTCTCCTGCTCCATGTGGACAGAGCTCACACCGAAATTGCGAACGTCCAGCGATTGTTCCTACACTAAAGGTGCCAGCCCTGAAAGCTGTTGCTGGTCCTCATCTCCCACTGGTAACCTCTAAAAAGAACCACAAACACTTGGGCTCTGAACTTGTTCAGACACTCAAAGGTCCAGACGTATCATCGCTTCCTTTCGCTAATTCACGTCCGAGCTCAACACCGAAATTGCGAACGTCAAGCGATTGCTCCTACACAAAAGGTGCCAGCCCTGAAAGCTCTTGCTGGTCCTCATCTCTCACTGGTAACTTCTAAAACGAACCACAAACACTTGGGCTCTGAACTTGTTTAGGCTACTAAAACTTCCAACGTACACAGCCTCTCCTTGTCAATCTGGCCAAAGTTCAACACCGAAATTGCGAAGGTCCAGCGATTGCTCCTACACTAAAGGTGCCAGCCCTGAAAGCTGTTGCTGGTCCTCATCTCCCACTGGTAACCTCTAAAACGAACCACAAACACTTGGGCTCTGAACTTGTTTAGGCACTCAAAGGTCCAGACATATCATCGCTTCCTTTCGCTAATTAACGTCAGAGCTCAACACCGAAATTGCGAACGTCCAGCGATTGCTCCTACACTAAAGGTGCCAGCCCCGAAAGCTCTTGCTGGTCCTCATCTCCCACTGGTAACCTCTAAAATGAACCACAAACACTTGGGCTCTGAACTTGTTTAGCCTACTAAAACTCCCAACGTACACTGCCTCTCCTGCTCAATCCGGCCAGAGCTCAACACCGAAATTGTGAACGTCCAGCGATTGCTCCTACACTAAAGGTGCCAGCCCTGAAAGCTCTTGCTGGTCCTCATCTCCCACTGGTAAACTCTCAAACGAACCACAAACACTTGGCTCTGAACTTGTTTAGACACTCAAAGGTCCATACATATCATCGCTTCCTTTCGCTAATTCACGTCAGAGCTCAACACCGAAATTGCGAACGTCCAGCGATTGCTCCTACACTAAAGGTGCAGCCCTGAATGCTGTTGCTGGTCCTCATCTCCCACTGGTAACCTCTCAAACGAACCACAAACACTTGGCTCTGAACTTGTTTAGACACTCAAAGGTCCAGACGTATCATTGCTTCCTTTTGCTCTTACACGTCAGAGCTCAAAACCGAAATTGCGAACGTCCAGCGATTGCTCCTACACTAAAGGTGCAGCCCTGAAAGCTCTTGCTGGTCCTGATCTCCCACTGGTAACCTCTCAAACGAACCACAAACACTTGGGCTCTGAACTTGTTTAGGCTACTAAAACTACCAACGTACACAGCCTCTCCTGCTCCATCTGGACAGAGCTCAACACCGAAATTGCGAACGTCCAGCGATTGCTCCTACACTAAAGGTGCCAGCCCTGAAAGCTCTTGCTGGTCCTCATCTCCCACTGGTAACCTCTAAAACGAACCACAAACACTTGCGCTCTGAACTTGTTTAGGCTACTAAAACTTCCAACGTACACAGCCTCTCCTGCTCAATCTGGCCAAAGTTCAACACCGAAATTGCGGAAGTCCAGCGATTGCTCCTACACTAAAGGTGCCAGCCCTGAAAGCTGTTTCTGGTCCTCATCTCCCACTGGTAACCTCTCAAACGAACCACAAACACTTGGGCTCTGAACTTGTTTAGCCTACTAAAACTTCCAACGTACAATGCCTCTCCTGCTCAACTGGCCAGAGCTCAACACCGAAATTGCGAACGTCCAGCGATTGCTCCTACACTAAAGGTGCCAGCCCTGAAACCTGTTGCTGGTCCTCATCTCCCACTGGTAACCTCTCAAACGAACCACAAACACTTGGGCTCTGAACTTGTTTAGACACTCAAAGGTCCAGACGTATCATCGCTTCCTTTCGCTAATTCACGTCAGAGCTCAACACCAAAACTGCGAAAATCCAGCGATTGCTCCTACACTAAAGGTGCCAGCCCGGAAAGCTCTCACTGGTACTCATCTCCCACTGGTAACCTCTAAAATGAACCACAAACACTTGGGCTCTGAACTTGTTTAGACACTCAAAGGTCCAGACGTATCATCGCTTCCTTTCGCTAATTCACGTCAGAGCTCAGCACCGAAATTGCGAACATCCAGCGATTGCTCCTACACTAAAGGTGCCAGCCCTGAAAGCTGTTGCTGGTCCTCATCTCCCACTGGTAACCTCTAAAATGAACCACAAACACTTGGGCTCTGAACTTGTTTAGACACTCAAAGGTCCAGACGTATCATCGCTTCCTTTCGCTAATTCACGTCAGAGCTCAACACCGAAATTGCGAACGTCCAGCGATTGCTCCTACACTAAAGGTGCCAGCCCTGAAAGCTCTTGCTGGTCCTCATCTCCCACTGGTAACCTCTAAAACGAACCACAAACACTTGGGCTCTGAACTTGTTTAGGCTACTAAAACTACAAACGTACACAGCCTCTCCTGCTCAATCTGGCCAGAGCTCAACACCGAAATTGCGAACGTCCAGCGATTGCTCCTCCACTAAAGGTGCCAGCCCTGAAAGCTGTTGCTGGTGCTCATCTCCCACTGGTAACCTCTAAAACGAACCACAAACACTTGGGCTCTGAACTTGTTTAGATACTCAAAGGTCCAGATGTATCATCGCTTCCTTTCGATAATTCACGTCAGAGCTCAACACCGAAATTGCGAACGTCCAGCGATTGCTCTACACTAAAGGTGCCAGCCCTGAAAGCTCTTGCTGGTCCTCATCTCCCACTGGTAACCTCTAAAACGAACCACAAACACTTGGGCTCTGAACTTGTTTAGGCTACTAAAACTACCAACGTACACAGCCTCTCCTTGTCAATCTGGCCAAAGTTCAACACCGAAATTGCGGAAGTCCAGCGATTGCTCCTACACTAAAGGTGCCAGCCCTGAAAGCTGTTTCTGGTCCTCATCTCCCACTGGTAACCTCTAAATCGAACCACAAACACTTGGGCTCTGAACTTGTTTAGGCTACTAAAACTTCCAACGTACAATGCCTCTCCTGCTCAACTGGCCAGAGCTCAACACCGAAATTGCGAACGTCCAGCGATTGCTCTACACTAAAGGTGCCAGCCCTGAAAGCTCTTGCTGGTCCTCATCTCTCACTGATAACCTCTAAAACGAACCACAAACACTTGGGCTCTGAACTTGTTTAGACACTCAAAGGTCCAGACGTATCATTGCTTCCTTTTGCTCTTACACGTCAGAGCTTAAAACCGAAATTGCGAACGTCCAGCGATTGCTCCTCCACTAAAGGTGCCAGCCCTGAAAGCTCTTGCTGGTGCTCATCTCCCACTGGTAACCTCTCAAACGAACCACAAACACTTGGGCTCTGAACTTGTTTAGACACTCAAAGGTCAAGACGTATCATCGCTTCCTTTCGCTAATTCACGTCAGAGCTCAACACCGAAATTGCGAACGTCCAGCGATTGCTCCTACACTAAAGGTGCCAGCCCTGAAAGCTCTTGCTGGTCCTCATCTCCCACTGGTAACCTCTAAAACGAACCACAAACACTTGCGCTCTGAACTTGTTTAGGCTACTAAAACTTCCAACGTACACAGCCTCTCCTGCTCAATCTGGCCAAAGTTCAACACCGAAATTGCGGAAGTCCAGCGATTGCTCCTACACTAAAGGTGCCAGCCCTGAAAGCTGTTTCTGGTCCTCATCTCCCACTGGTAACCTCTCAAACGAACCACAAACACTTGGGCTCTGAACTTGTTTAGCCTACTAAAACTTCCAACGTACAATGCCTCTCCTGCTCAACTGGCCAGAGCTCAACACCGAAATTGCGAACGTCCAGCGATTGCTCCTACACTAAAGGTGCCAGCCCTGAAACCTGTTGCTGGTCCTCATCTCCCACTGGTAACCTCTCAAACGAACCACAAACACTTGGGCTCTGAACTTGTTTAGACACTCAAAGGTCCAGACGTATCATCGCTTCCTTTCGCTAATTCACGTCAGAGCTCAACACCAAAACTGCGAAAATCCAGCGATTGCTCCTACACTAAAGGTGCCAGCCCGGAAAGCTCTCACTGGTACTCATCTCCCACTGGTAACCTCTAAAATGAACCACAAACACTTGGGCTCTGAACTTGTTTAGACACTCAAAGGTCCAGACGTATCATCGCTTCCTTTCGCTAATTCACGTCAGAGCTCAACACCGAAATTGCGAACATCCAGCGATTGCTCCTACACTAAAGGTGCCAGCCCTGAAAGCTCTTGCTGGTCCTCATCTCCCACTGGTAACCTCTCAAATGAACCACAAACACTTGGGCTCTGAACTTGTTTAGGCTACTAAAACTACCAACGTACACAGCCTCTCCTGCTCCATCTGACAGAGCTCAACACTGAAATTGCGAACGTCCAGCGATTGTTCCTACACTAAAGGTGCCAGCCCTGAAAGCTGTTGCTGGTCCTCATCTCCCACTGGTAACCTCTAAAACGAACCACAAACACTTGGGCACTGAACTTGTTTAGACACTCAAAGGTCCAGACGTATCATCGCTTCCTTTCGCTAATTCACGTCAGAGCTCAACACCGAAATTGCGAACGTCCAGCGATTGCTCCTACACTAAAGGTGCCAGCCCTGAAAGCTCTTGCTGGTCCTCATCTCCCACTGGTAACCTCTAAAACGAACCACAAACACTTGGGCTCTGAACTTGTTTAGGCTACTAAAACTACAAACGTACACAGCCTCTCCTGCTCATCTGGCCAGAGCTCAACACCGAAATTGCGAACGTCCAGCGATTGCTCCTCCACTAAAGGCGCCAGCCCTGAAGCTGTTGCTGGTGCTCATCTCCCACTGGTAACCTCTAAAACGAACCACAAACACTTGGGCTCTGAATTTGTTTAGATACTCAAAGGTCCAGATGTATCATCGCTTCCTTTCGATAATTCACGTCAGAGCTCAACACCGAAATTGCGAACGTCCAGCGATTGCTCTACACTAAAGGTGCCAGCCCTGAAAGCTCTTGCTGGTCCTCATCTCCCACTGGTAACCTCTAAAACGAACCACAAACACTTGGGCTCTGAACTTGTTTAGGCTACTAAAACTTCCAACGTACACAGCCTCTCCTTGTCAATCTGGCCAAAGTTCAACACCGAAATTGCGGAAGTCCAGCGATTGCTCCTACACTAAAGGTGCCAGCCCTGAAAGCTGTTTCTGGTCCTCATCTCCTACTGGTAACCTCTAAAACGAACCACAAACACTTGGGCTCTGAACTTGTTTAGGCTACTAAAACTTCCAACGTACAATGCCTCTCCTGCTCAACTGGCCAGAGCTCAACACCGAAATTGCGAACGTCCAGCGATTGCTCTACACTAAAGGTGCCAGCCCTGAAAGCTCTTGCTGGTCCTCATCTCTCACTGATAACCTCTAAAACGAACCACAAACACTTGGGCTCTGAACTTGTTTAGACACTCAAAGGTCCAGACGTATCATTGCTTCCTTTTGCTCTTACACGTCAGAGCTCAAAACCGAAATTGCGAACGTCCAGCGATTGCTCCTACACTAAAGGTGCCAGCCCGGAAAGCTCTTGCTGGTCCTCATCTCCACTGGTAACCTCTCAAACGAACCACAAACACTTGGGCTCTGAACTTGCTTAGACACTCAAAGGTCCAGACGTATCATCGCTTCCTTTCGCTAATTCACGTCAGAGCTCAACACCAAAACTGCGAAAATCCAGCGATTGCTCCTACACTAAAGGTGCCAGCCCTGAAAGCTCTCACTGGTACTCATCTCCCACTGGTAACCTCTCAAATGAACCACAAACACTTGGGCTCTGAACTTGTTTAGATACTCAAAGGTCCAGATGTATCATCGCTTCCTTTCGATAATTCACGTCAGAGCTCAACACCGAAATTGCGAACGTCCAGCGATTGCTCCTACACTAAAGGTGCCAGCCCTGAAAGCTGTTGCTGGTCCTCATCTCCCACTGGTAACCTCTAAAACGAACCACAAACACTTGCGCTCTGAACTTGTTTAGGCTACTAAAACTTCCAACGTACACAGCCTCTCCTGCTCAATCTGGCCAAAGTTCAACACCAAAATTGCGGAAGTCCAGCGATTGCTCCTACACTAAAGGTGCCAGCCCTGAAAGCTGTTGCTGGTCCTCATCTCCCACTGGTAACCTCTCAAACGAACCACAAACACTTGGGCTCTGAACTTGTTTAGGGCTACTAAAACTACCAACGTACACAGCCTCTCCTGCTCCATGTGGACAGAGCTCAACACCGAAATTGCGAACGTCCAGCGATTGTTCCTACACTAAAGGTGCCAGCCCTGAAAGCTGTTGCTGGTCCTCATCTCCCACTGGTAACCTCTAAAAAGAACCACAAACACTTGGGCTCTGAACTTGTTCAGACACTCAAAGGTCCAGACGTATCATCGCTTCCTTTCGCTAATTCACGTCCGAGCTCAACACCGAAATTGCGAACGTCCAGCGATTGCTCCTACACAAAAGGTGCCAGCCCTGAAAGCTCTTGCTGGTCCTCATCTCTCACTGGTAACTTCTAAACGAACCACAAACACTTGGGCTCTGAACTTGTTTAGGCTACTAAAACTTCCAACGTACACAGCCTCTCCTTGTCAATCTGGCCAAAGTTCAACACCGAAATTGCGAAGGTCCAGCGATTGCTCCTACACTAAAGGTGCCAGCCCTGAAAGCTGTTGCTGGTCCTCATCTCCCACTGGTAACCTCTAAAACGAACCACAAACACTTGGGCTCTGAACTTGTTTAGGCACTCAAAGGTCCAGACATATCATCGCTTCCTTTCGCTAATTAACGTCAGAGCTCAACACCGAAATTGCGAACGTCCAGCGATTGCTCCTACACTAAAGGTGCCAGCCCCGAAAGCTCTTGCTGGTCCTCATCTCCCACTGGTAACCTCTAAAATGAACCACAAACACTTGGGCTCTGAACTTGTTTAGCCTACTAAAACTCCCAACGTACACTGCCTCTCCTGCTCAATCCGGCCAGAGCTCAACACCGAAATTGTGAACGTCCAGCGATTGCTCCTACACTAAAGGTGCCAGCCCTGAAAGCTCTTGCTGGTCCTCATCTCCCACTGGTAAACTCTCAAACGAACCACAAACACTTGGGCTCTGAACTTGTTTAGACACTCAAAGGTCCATACATATCATCGCTTCCTTTCGCTAATTCACGTCAGAGCTCAACACCGAAATTGCGAACGTCCAGCGATTGCTCCTACACTAAAGGTGCAGCCCTGAATGCTGTTGCTGGTCCTCATCTCCCACTGGTAACCTCTCAAACGAACCACAAACACTTGGGCTCTGAACTTGTTTAGACACTCAAAGGTCCAGACGTATCATTGCTTCCTTTTGCTCTTACACGTCAGAGCTCAAAACCGAAATTGCGAACGTCCAGCGATTGCTCCTACACTAAAGGTGCAGCCCTGAAAGCTCTTGCTGGTCCTGATCTCCCACTGGTAACCTCTCAAACGAACCACAAACACTTGGGCTCTGAACTTGTTTAGGCTACTAAAACTACCAACGTACACAGCCTCTCCTGCTCCATCTGGACAGAGCTCAACACCGAAATTGCGAACGTCCAGCGATTGCTCCTACACTAAAGGTGCCAGCCCTGAAATCTCTTGCTGGTCCTCATCTCCCACTGGTAACCTCTCAAACGAACCACAAACACTTGGGTTCTGAACTTGTTTAGGCTACTAAAACTACCAACGTACACAGCCTCTCCTGCTCCATCTGGACAGAGCTCAACACTGAAATTGCGAACGTCCAGCGATTGTTCCTACACTAAAGGTGCCAGCCCTGAAAGCTCTTGCTGGTCCTCATCTCCCACTGGTAACCTCTAAAACGAACCACAAACAGTTGGGCTCTGAACTTTTTTAGTCACTCAAAGGTCCAGACATATCATCGCTTCCATTCGCTAATTCACGTCAGAGCTCAACACCGAAATTGCGAACGTCCAGCGATTGCTCCAACACTAAAGGTGCCAGCCCTGAAAGCTGTTGCTGGTCCTCATCTCCCACTGGTAACCTCTAAAATGAACCACAAACACTTGGGCTCTGAACTTGTTTAGGCTACTAAAACTACAAACGTACACAGCCTCTCCTGCTCAATCTGGCCAGAGCTCAACACTGAAATTGCGAACGTCCAGCGATTGTTCCTACAGTAAAGGTGCCAGCCCTGAAAGCTGTTGCTGGTCCTCATCTCCCACTGGTAACCTCTAAAACGAACCACAAACACTTGGGCTCTGAACTTGTTTAGGCTACTAAAACTTCCAACGTACACAGCTCTCCTGCTCAATCTGGCCAGAGCTCAACACCGAAATTGCGAACGTCCAGCGATTACTCCTACACTAAAGGTGCCAACCTGAAACCTGTTGCTGGTCCTCATCTCCCACTGGTAACCTCTCAAACGAACCACAAACACTTGGGCTCTGAACTTGTTTAGACACTCAAAGGTCCAGACGTATCATCGCTTCCTTTCGCTAATTCACGTCAGAGCTCAACACCAAAAACTGTGAAAATCCAGCGATTGCTCCTACACTAAAGGTGCCAGCCCGGAAAGCTCTCACTGGTACTCATCTCCCACTGGTAACCTCTAAAATGAACCACAAACACTTGGGCTCTGAACTTGTTTAGACACTCAAAGGTCCAGACGTATCATCGCTTCCTTTCGCTAATTCACGTCAGAGCTCAGCACCGAAATTGCGAACATCCAGCGATTGCTCCTACACTAAAGGTGCCAGCCCTGAAAGCTCTTGCTGGTCCTCATCTCCCACTGGTAACCTCTCAAACGAACCACAAACACTTGGGCTCTGAACTTGTTTAGGCTACTAAAACTACCAACGTACACAGCCTCTCCTGCTCCATGTGGACAGAGCTCAACACTGAAATTGCGAACGTCCAGCGATTGTTCCTACACTAAAGGTGCCAGCCCTGAAAGCTGTTGCTGTCCTCATCTCCCACTGGTAACCTCTCAAACGAACCACAAACACTTGGGCTCTGAACTTGTTCAGACACTCAAAGGTCCAGACGTATCATCGCTTCCTTTCGCTAATTCACGTCAGAGCTCAACACCGAAATTGCGAACGTCCAGCGATTGCTCCTACACTAAAGGTGCCAGCCCTGAAAGCTCTTGCTGGTCCTCATCTCTCACTGGTAACCTCTAAAACGAACCACAAACACTTGGGCTCTGAACTTGTTTAGGCTACTAAAACTTCCAACGTAGACAGCCTCTCCTGCTCAATCTGGCCAAAGTTCAACACCAAAATTGCGAAGGTCCAGCGATTGCTCCTACACTAAAGGTGCCAGCCATGAAAGCTGTTGCTGGTCCTCATCTCCCACTGGTAACCTCTAAAACGAACCACAAACACTTGGGCTCTGAACTTGTTTAGGCACTCAAAGGTCCAGACATATCATCGCTTCCTTTCGCTAATTCACGTCAGAGCTCAACACCGAAATTGCGAACGTCCAGCGATTGCTCCTACACTAAAGGTGCCAGCCCTGAAAGCTGTTGCTGGTCCTCATCTCCCACTGGTAACCTCTAAATGAACCACAAACACTTGGGCTCTGAACTTGTTTAGCCTACTAAAACTCCCAACGTACACAGCCTCTCCTGCTCAATCCGGCCAGAGCTCAACACCGAAATTGCGAACGTCCAGCGATTGCTCCTACACTAAAGGTGCCAGCCCTGAAAGCTCTTGCTGGTCCTCATCTCCCACTGGTAAACTCTCAAACGAGAACCACAAACACTTGGGCTCTGAACTTGTTTAGACACTCAAAGGTCCAGACATATCATCGCTTCCTTTCGCTAATTCACGTCAGAGCTCAACACCGAAATTGCGAACGTCCAGCGATTGCTCCTACACTAAAGGTGCCAGCCCTGAAAGCTGTTGCTGGTGCTCATCTCCCACTGGTAACCTCTCAAACGAACCACAAACACTTGGGCTCTGAACTTGTTTAGATACTCAAAGGTCCAGATGTATCATCGCTTCCTTTCGATAATTCACGTCAGAGCTCAACACCGAAATTGCGAACGTCCAGCGATTGCTCCTACACTAAAGGTGCCAGCCCTGAAAGCTGTTGCTGGTCCTCATCTCTAACTGATAACCTCTAAAACGAACCACAAACACTTGCGCTCTGAACTTGTTTAGGCTACTAAAACTTCCAACGTACACAGGCTCTCCTGCTAAATCTGGCCAAATTTCAACACCAAAATTGCGGAAGTCCAGCGATTGCTCCTACACTAAAGGTGCCAGCCCTGAAAGCTGTTGCTGGTCCTCATCTCCCACTGGTAACCTCTCAAACGAACCACAAACACTTGGGCTCTGAACTTGTTTAGACACTCAAAGGTCCAGACGTATCATCGCTTCCTTTCGCTAATTCACGTCCGAGCTCAACACCGAAATTGCGAACGTCCAGCGATTGCTCCTACACTAAAGGTGCCAGCCCTGAAAGCTCTTGCTGGTCCTCATCTCCCACTGGTAAACTCTCAAACGAACCACAAACACTTGGGCTCTGAACTTTTTTAGACACTCAAAGGTCCATACATATCATCGCTTCCTTTCGCTAACTCACGTCAGAGCTCAAAACCGAAATTGCGAACGTCCAGCGATTGCTCCTACACTAAAGGTGCAGCCCTGAAAGCTGTTGCTGGTCCTCATCTCCCACTGGTAACCTCTCAAACGAACCACAAACACTTGGGCTCTGAACTTGTTTAGGCTACTAAAACTAGCAACGTACACAGCCTCTCCTGCTCCATCTGGACAGAGCTCAACACTGAAATTGCGAACGTCCAGCGATTGTTCCTACACTAAAGGTGCCAGCCCTGAAATCTCTTGCTGGTCCTCATCTCCCACTGGTAACCTCTCAAACGAACCACAAACACTTGGGTTCTGAACTTGTTTAGGCTACTAAAACTACCAACGTACACAGCCTCTCCTGCTCCATCTGGACAGAGCTCAACACTGAAAATGCGAACGTCCAGCGATTGTTCCTACACTAAAGGTGCCAGCCCTGAAAGCTGTTGCTGGTCCTCATCTCCCACTGGTAACCTCTAAAACGAACCACAAACACTTGGGCTCTGAACTTTTTTAGACACTCAAAGGTCCAGACATATCATCGCTTCCATTCGCTAATTCACGTCCGAGCTCAACACCGAAATTGCGAACGTCCAGCGATTGCTCCTACACTAAAGGTGCCAGCCCTGAAAGCTCTTGCTGGTCCTCATCTCCCACTGGTAACCTCTAAAACGAACCACAAACACTTGGGCTCTGAACTTGTTTAGGCTACTAAAACTACAAACGTACACAGCCTCTCCTGCTCAATCTGGCCAGAGCTCAACACTGAAATTGCGAACGTCCAGCGATTGTTCCTACAGTAAAGGTGCCAGCCCTGAAAGCTGTTGCTGGTCCTCATCTCCCACTGGTAACCTCTAAAACGAACCACAAACACTTGGGCTCTGAACTTGTTCAGACACTCAAAGGTCCAGACGTATCATCGCTTCCTTTCGATAATTCACGTCAGAGCTCAACACCGAAATTGCGAACGTCCAGCGATTGCTCCTACACTAAAGGTGCCAGCCCTGAAAGCTCTTGCTGGTCCTCATCTCTCACTGGTAACCTCTAAAACGAACCACAAACACTTGGGCTCTGAACTTGTTTAGGCTACTAAAACTTCCAACGTACACAGCCTCTCCTGCTCAATCTGGCCAAAGTTCAACACCGAAATTGCGAAGGTCCAGCGATTGCTCCTACACTAAAGGTGCCAGCCATGAAACCTGTTCCTGGTCCTCATCTCCCACTGGTAACCTCTAAAACGAACCACAAACACTTGGGCTCTGAACTTGTTTAGACACTCAAAGGTCCAGACGTATCATCGCTTCCTTTCGCTAATTCACGTCAGAGCTCAACACCGAAATTGCGAACGTCCAGCGATTGCTCCTACACTAAAGGTGCCAGCCCTGAAAGCTCTTGCTGGTCCTCATCTCCCACTGGTAACCTCTCAAACGAACCACAAACACTTGGGCTCTGAACTTGTTTAGCCTACTAAAACTTCCAACGTACACTGCCTCTCCTTCTCAACTGGCCAGAGCTCAACACCGAAATTGCGAACGTCCAGCGATTGCTCCTCCACTAAAGGTGCCAGCCCTGAAAGCTGTTGCTGGTGCTCATCTCCCACTGGTAACCTCTAAAACGAACCACAAACACTTGGGCTCTGAACTTTTTTAGATACTCAAAGGTCCAGACGTTTCATCGCTTCCTTTCGATAATTCACGTCAGAGCTCAACACCGAAATTGCGAACGTCCAGCGATTGCTCCTACACTAAAGGTGCCAGCCCTGAAAGCTGTTGCTGGTCCTCATCTCCCACTGGTAACCTCTCAAACGAACCACAAACACTTGGGCTCTGAACTTGTTTAGGCTACTAATACTTCCAATGTACACAGCCTCTCCTGCTCAATCCGGCCAGAGCTCAACACCGAAATTGCGAACGTCCAGCGATTGCTCCTACACTAAAGGTGCCAGCCCTGAAAGCTCTTGCTGGTCCTCATCTCCCACTGGTAACCTCTCAAACGAACCACAAACACTTGGGCTCTGAACTTGTTTAGGCACTCAAAGGTCCATACATATCATCGCTTCCTTTCACTAATTCACGTCAGAGCTCAACACCGAAATTGCGAACGTCCAGCGATTGCTCCTACACTAAAGGTGCCAGCCCTGAAAGCTCTTGCTGGTCCTCATCTCTCACTGGTAACCTCTAAAAAGAACCACAAACACTTGGTCTCAGAACTTTTTTAGGCTACTAAAACTTGCAACGTACACAGCCTCTCCTGCTCAATCTGGCCAGAGCTCAACACCGAAATTGCGAACGTCCAGCGATTGTTCCTACACTAAAGGTGCCAGCCCTGAAAGCTGTTGCTGGTCCTCATCTCCCACTGGTAACCTCTAAAATGAACCACAAACACTTGGGCTCTGAACTTGTTTAGGCTACTAAAACTTCCAACGTACACAGCCTCTCCTGCTCAATCTGGCCAGAGCTCAACACCGAAATTGCGAACGTCCAGCGATTACTCCTACACTAAAGGTGCCAGCCCTGAAAGCTCTTGCTGGTCCTCATCTCCCACTGGTAACCTCTAAAACGAACCACAAACACTTGGGCTCTGAACTTGTTTAGCCTACTAAAACTTCCAACGTACACTGCCTCTCCTTCTCAACTGGCCAGAGCTCAACACCGAAATTGCGAACGTCCAGCGATTGCTCCTACACTAAAGGTGCCAGCCCTGAAAGCTCTTGCTGGTCCTCATCTCCCACTGGTAACCTCTGAAACGAACCACAAACACTTCGGCTCTCAACTTGTTTAGGCACTAAAAGGTCCAGACGTATCATCGCTTCCTTTCACTAATTCACGTCAGAGCTCAACACCGAAATTGCGAACGTCCAGCGATTGCTCCTACACTAAAGGTGCCAGCCCGGAAAGCTCTTGCTGGTCCTCATCTCTCACTGGTAACCTCTAAAAAGAACCACAAACACTTGGGCTCTGAACTTGTTTAGGCTACTAAAACTACCAATGTACACAGCATTTCCTACTCAATCTGGCCAGAGCTCAACACCGAAATTGCGAACGTCCAGCGATTGCTCCTACACTAAAGGTGCCAGCCCTGAAACCTGTCGCTGGTCCTCATCTCCCACTGGTAACCTCTCAAACGAACCACAAACACTTGGGCTCTGAACTTGTTTAGACACTCAAATGTCCAGACGTATCATCGCTTCCTTTCGCTAATTCACGTCAGAGCTCAACACCGAAATTGCGAACGTCCAGCGATTGCTCCTACACTAAAGTTACCAGCCCTGAAAGTTGTTGCTGGTCCTCATCTCCCACTGGTAACCTCTCAAACGAACCACAAACACCTGGGCTCTGAACTTGTTTAAGCTACTAAAACTACAAACGTACACAGCCTCTCCTGCTCAATCTGGCCAAAGTTCAACACCGAAATTGCGAACGTCCAGCGATTGCTCCTACACTAAAGGTGCCAGCCCTGAAAGCTCTTGCTGGTCCTCATCTCCCACGGGTAACCTCTAAAACGAACCACAAACACTTGGGCTCTGAACTTGTTTAGCCTACTAAAACTTCCAACGTACACTGCCTCTCCTTCTCAACTGGCCAGAGCTCAACACCGAAATTGCGAAGGTCCAGCGATTGCTCCTACACTAAAGGTGCCAGCCCTGAAACCTGTCGCTGGTCCTCATCTCCCACTGGTAACCTCTCAAACGAACCACAAACACTTGGGCTCTGAACTTGTTTAGACACTCAAAGGTCCGGACATATCATCGCTTCCTTTCTCTAATTCAAGTCAGAGCTCAACACCGAAATTGCGAACGTCCAGCGATTGCTCCTACACTAAAGGTGCCAGTCCTGAATGATGTCGCTGGTCCTCATCTCCCACTGGTAACCTCTAAAACGAACCACAAACACTTGGGCTCTGAACTTGTTTAGGCACTCAAAGGTCCAGACATATCATCGCTTCCTTTCGCCTATTCACGTCAGAGCTCAACACCGAAATTGCGAACGTCCAGCGATTGCTCCTCCACTAAAGGTGCCAGCCCTGAAAGCTGTTGCTGGTCCTCATCTCCCACTGGTAACCTCTAAAACGAACCACAAACACTTGGGCTCTGAACTTGTTTAGATACTCAAAGGTCCAGACGTATCATCGCTTCCTTTCGCTAATTCACGTCAGAGCTCAACACCGAAATTGCGAACGTCCAGCGATTGCTCCTACACTAAAGGTGCCAGCCCTGAAAGCTCTCACTGGTCCTCATCTCCCACTGGTAACCTCTCAAACGAACCACAAACACTTGGGCTCTGAACTTGTTTAGGCACTCTAAGGTCCAGACATATCATCGCTTCCTTTCGCTAATTCACGTCAGAGCTCAACACCGAAATAACGAACGTCCAGCGATTGTTCCTACAGTAAAGGTGCCAGCCCTGAAAGCTGTTGCTGGTCCTCATCTCCCACTGGTAACCTCTAAAATGAACCACAAACACTTGGGCTCTGAACTTGTTTAGCCTACTAAAACTTCCAACGTACACAGCCTCTCCTGCTCAATCTGGCCAGAGCTCAACACCGAAATTGCGAACGTCCAGCGATTACTCCTACACTAAAGGTGCCAGCCCTGAAACCTGTCGCTGGTCCTCATCTCCCACTGGTAACCTCTCAAACGAACCACAAACACTTGGGCTCTGAACTTGTTTAGACACTCAAAGGTCCAGACGTATCATCGCTTCCTTTCGCTAATTCACGTCAGAGCTCAACACCGAAATTGCAAACGTCCAGCGATTGCTCCTACACTAAAGTTACCAGCCCTGAAAGCTGTTGCTGGTCCTCATCTCCCACTGGTAACCTCTCAAACGAACCACAAACACTTGGGCTCTGAACTTGTTTAGCCTACTAAAACTTCCAACGTACACTGCCTCTCCTTCTCAACTGGCCAGAGCTCAACACCGAAATTGCGAACGTCCAGCGATTGCTCCTACACTAAAGGTGCCAGACCTGAAACCTCTTGCTGGTCCTCATCTCCCACTGGTAACCTCTAAAACGAACCACAAACACTTGGGCTCTGAACTTGTTTAGATACTCAAAGGTCCAGACGTATCATCGCTTCCTTTCACTAATTCACGTCCGAGCTCAACACCGAAATTGCGAACGTCCAGCGATTGTTCCTACACTAAAGGTGCCAGCCCTGAAAGCTCTTGCTGGTCCTCATCTCCCACAGGTAACCTCTAAAACGAACCACAAACACTTGGGCTCTGAACTTGTTTAGCCTACTAAAACTTCCAATGTACACAGCCTCTCCTGCTCAATCTGGCCAGAGCTCAACACCGAAATTGCGAACGTCCAGCGATTGCTCCTACACTAAAGGTGCCAGCCCTGAAACCTGTTGCTGGTCCTCATCTCCCACTGGTAACCTCTAAAACGAACCACAAACACTTGCGCTCTGAACTTGTTTAGACACTCAAAGGTCCAGACATATCATCGCTTCCTTTCGCCAATTCACGTCAGAGCTCAACACCGAAATTGCGAACGTCCAGCGATTGCTCCTACACTAAAGGTTCCAGCCCTGAAAGCTGTTACTGGTCCTCATCTCCCACTGGTAACCTCTAAAACGAACCACAAACACTTGGGCTCTGAACTTGTTTAGGCACTCAAAGGTCCAGACATATCATCGCTTCCTTTCGCTAATTCATGTCAGAGATCAGCACCGAAATTGCGAACGTCCAGCGATTACTCCTACACTAAAGGTGCCAGCCCTGAAACCTGTCGCTGGTCCTCATCTCCCACTGGTAACCTCTAAAACGAACCACAAACACTTGGGCTCTGAACTTGTTTAGGCACTCAAAGGTCCAGACGTATCATCGCTTCCTTTCGCTAATTCACGTCAGAGCTCAACACCGTAATTGCGAACGTCCAGCGATTGCTCCTACACTAAAGTTACCAGCCCTGAAAGCTGTTGCTGGTCCTCATCTCCCACTGGTAACCTCTAAAACGAACCACAAACACTTGGGCTCTGAACTTGTTTAGGCTACCAATACTTCCAATGTACACAGCCTCTCCTGCTCAATCCGGCCAGAGCTCAACACCGAAATTGCGAACGTCCAGCGATTGCTCCTACACTAAAGGTGCCAGCCCTGAAAGCTGTTGCTGGTCCTCATCTCCCACTGGTATCCTCTAAAACGAACCACAAACACTTGGGCTCTGAACTTGTTTAGCCTACTAAAACTCCCGACGTACACAGCCTATCCTGCTCAATCCGGCCAGAGCTCAACACCGAAATTGCGAACGTCCAGCGATTGCTCCTACACTAAAGGTGCAGCCCTGAATGCTGTTGCTGGTCCTCATCTCCCACTGGTAACCTCTACAACGAACCACAAACATTTGGGCTCTGAACTTGTTTAGATACTCAAAGGTCCAGACGTATTATTGCTTCCTTTTGCTCTTACACGTCAGAGCTCAAAACCGAAATTGCGAACGTCCAGCGATTGCTCCTACACTAAAGGTGCCAGCCCTGAAAGCTGTTGCTGGTCCTCATCTCCCACTGGTAACCTCTCCAACGAACCACAAACACTTGGGCTCTGAACTTGTTTAGGCAATCAGAGGTCCAGACGTATCATCGCTTCCTTTCGCTAATTCATGTCAGAGCTCAACACCGAAATTGCGAACGTCCAGCGATTGCTTCTACACTAAAGGTGCCAGCCCTGAATGATGTCGCTGGTCCTCATCTCCCACTGGTATCCTCTAAAACGAACCACAAACACTTGGGCTCTGAACTTGTTTAGACTACTAATACTTCCAATGTACACAGCCTCTCCTGCTCAATCTGGCCAGAGCTCAACACCGAAATTGCGAACGTCCAGCGATTGCTCCTACACTAAAGGTGCCAGCCCTGAAAGCTGTTGCTGGTCCTCATCTCCCACTGGTATCCTCTAAAATGAACCACAAACACTTGGGCTCTGAACTTGTTTAGCCTACTAAAACTCCCAACGTACACAGCCTCTCCTTGTCAATCTGACCAAAGTTCAACACCGAAATTGCGAAGGTCCAGCGATTCCTCCTACACTAAAGGTGCCAGCCATGAAAGCTGTTGCTGGTCCTCATCTCCCACTAGTAACCTCTCAAACGAACCACAAACACTTGGGCTCTGAACTTGTTTAGGCACTCAAAGGTCCAGACATATCATCGCTTCCTTTCGCTAATTCACGTCAGAGCTCAACACCGAAATTGCCAACGTCCAGCGATTGCTCCTACACTAAAGGTGCACGCCCTGAAAGCTCTTGCTGGTCCTCATCTCCCACTGGTAACCTCTAAAACGAACCACAAACACTTGGGCTCTGAACTTGTTTAGCCTACTAAAACTTCCAACGTACACTGCCTCTCCTTCTCAACTGGCCAGAGCTCAACACCGAAATTGCGAACGTCCAGCGATTGCTCCTACACTAAAGGTGCCAGCCCTGAAACCTCTTGCTGGTCCTCATCTCCCACTGGTAACCTCTGAAACGAACCACAAACACTTCGGCTCTCAACTTGTTTAGGCACTAAAAGGTCCAGACGTATCATCGCTTCCTTTCACTAATTCACGTCAGAGCTCAACACCGAAATTGCGAATGTCCAGCGATTGCTCCTACACTAAAGGTGCCAGCCCTGAAAGCTCTTGCTGGTCCTCATCTCTCACTGGTAACCTCTAAAAAGAACCACAAACACTTGGTCTCAGAACTTGTTTAGGCTACTAAAACTACCAATGTACACAGCCTCTCCTGCTCAATCTGGCCAGAGCTCAACACCGAAATTGCGAACGTCCAGCGATTGTTCCTACACTAAAGGTGCCAGCCCTGAAAGCGCTTGCTGGTCCTCATCTCCCACTGGCAACCTCTAAAATGAAGCACAAACACTTGGGCTCTGAACTTGTTTAGGCTACTAAAACTTCCAACGTACACAGCCTCTCCTGCTCAATCTGGCCAGAGCTCAACACCGAAATTGCCAACGTCCAGCGATTACTCCTACACTAAAGGTGCCAGCCCTGAATGATGTCGCTGGTCCTCATCTCCCACTGGTAACCTCTCAAACGAACCACAAACACTTGGGCTCTGAACTTGTTTAGACACTCAAATGTCCAGACGTATCATCGCTTCCTTTCGCTAATTCACGTCAGAGCTCAACACCGAAATTGCGAACGTCCAGCGATTGCTCCTACACTAAAGTTACCAGCCCTGAAAGTTGTTGCTGGTCCTCATCTCCCACTGGTAACCTCTAAAACGAACCACAAACACCTGGGCTCTGAACTTGTTTAAGCTACTAAAACTACAAACGTACGCAGCCTCTCCTGCTCAATCTGGCCAGAGCTCAACACCGAAATTGCGAACGTCCAGCGATTGCTCCTACACTAAAGGTGCCAGCCCTGAAAGCTGTTGCTGGTCCTCATCTCCCACGGGTAACCTCTAAAACGAACCACAAACACTTGGGCTCTGAACTTGTTTAGCCTACTAAAACTTCCAACGTACACTGCCTCTCCTTCTCAACTGGCCAGAGCTCAACACCGAAATTGCGAAGGTCCAGCGATTGCTCCTACACTAAAGGTGCCAGCCCTGAAACCTGTCGCTGGTCCTCATCTCCCACTGGTAACCTCTCAAACGAACCACAAACACTTGGGCTCTGAACTTGTTTAGACACTCAAAGGTCCGGACATATCATCGCTTCCTTTTGTAATTCAAGTCTGAGCTCAACACCGAAATTGCGAACGTCCAGCGATTGCTCCTACACTAAAGGTGCCAGTCCTGAATGATGTCGCTGGTCCTCATCTCCCACTGGTAACCTCTCAAACGAACCACAAACACTTGGGCTCTGAACTTGTTTAGGCACTCAAAGGTCCAGACATATCATCGCTTCCTTTCGCCAATTCACGTCAGAGCTCAACACCGAAATTGCGAACGTCCAGCGATTGCTCCTACACTAAAGGTGCCAGCCCTGAAAGCTGTTGCTGGTCCTCATCTCCCACTGGTAACCTCTAAAACGAACCACAAACACTTGGGCTCTGAACTTGTTTAGATACTCAAAGGTCCAGACGTATCATCGCATCCTTTCGATAATTCACGTCAGAGCTCAACACCGAAATTGCGAACATCCAGCGATTGCTCCTACACTAAAGGTGCCAGCCCTGAAAGCTCTTGCTGGTCCTCATCTCCCACTGGAAACCTCTCAAACGAACCACAAACACTTGGGCTCTGAACTTGTTTAGGCACTCAAAGGTCCAGACATATCATCGCTTCCTTTCGCTATTTCACGTCAGAGCTCAACACCGAAATTGCGAACATCCAGCGATTGCTCCTACACTAAAGGTGCCAGCCCTGAAAGCTCTTGCTGGTCCTCATCTCCCACTGGAAACCTCTCAAACGAACCACAAACAC
Organism: Gavia stellata; assembly: GCF_030936135.1. NCBI lineage: Eukaryota > Metazoa > Chordata > Aves > Gaviiformes > Gaviidae > Gavia > Gavia stellata. The sequence goes on from NW_026777145.1 coordinate 32,137, forward strand.
TTGGGCTCTGAACTTGTTTAGGCACTCAAAGGTCCAGACATATCATCGCTTCCTTTCGCTATTTCACGTCAGAGCTCAACACCGAAATTGCGAACGTCCAGCGATTGCTCCTACACTAAAGGTGCCAGCCCTGAAAGCTCTTGCTGGTCCTCATCTCCCACTGGTAACCTCTAAAATGAACCACAAACACTTGGGCTCAGAACTTGTTTAGGCTACTAAAACTTGCAACGTACACAGCCTCTCCTGCTCAATCCGGCCAGAGCTCAACACCGAAATTGCGAACGTCCAGCGATTACTCCTACACTAAAGGTGCCAGCCCTGAAATCTGTCGCTGGTCCTCATCTCCCACTGGTAACCTCTCAAACGAACCACAAACACTTGGGCTCTGAACTTGTTTAGACACTCAAAGGTCCAGACGTATCATCGCTTCCTTTCGCTAATTCACGTCAGAGCTCAACACCGAAATTGCGAACGTCCAGTGATTGCTCCTACACTAAAGTTACCAGCCCTGAAAGCTGTTGCTGGTCCTCATCTCCCACTGGTAACCTCTAAAACGAACCACAAACACTTGGGCTCTGAACTTGTTTAGCCTACTAAAACTTCCAACGTACACTGCCTCTCCTTCTCAACTGGCCAGAGCTCAACACCGAAATTGCGAACGTCCAGCGATTGCTCCTACACTAAAGGTGCCAGCCCTGAAACCTCTTGCTGGTCCTCATCTCCCACTGGTAACCTCTAAAACGAACCACAAACACTTGGGCTCTGAACTTGTTTAGATACTCAAAGGTCCAGACGTATCATCGCTTCCTTTCGCTATTTCACGTCAGAGCTCAACACCGAAATTGCGAACGTCCAGCGATTGCTCCTACACTAAAGGTGCCAGCCCTGAAAGCTCTTGCTGGTCCTCATCTCCCACTGGTAACCTCTCAAACGAACCACAAACAGTTGGGCTCTGAACTTGTTTAGCCTACTAAAACCTCCAATGTACACAGCCTCTCCTGCTCAATCTGGCCAGAGCTCAACACCGAAATTGCGAACGTCCAGCGATTGCTCCTACACTAAAGGTGCCAGCCCTGAAACCTGTTGCTGGTCCTCATCTCCCACTGGTAACCTCTAAAACGAACCACAAACACTTGCGCTCTGAACTTGTTTAGACACTCAAAGGTCCAGACATATCATCGCTTCCTTTCGATAATTCACGTCAGAGCTCAACACCGAAATTGCGAACGTCCAGCGATTGCTCCTACACTAAAGGTGCCAGCCCTGAAAGCTGTTGCTGGTCCTCATCTCCCACTGGTAACCTCTAAAACGAACCACAAACACTTGGGCTCTGAACTTGTTTAGGCACTAAAAGGTCCAGACATATCATCGCTTCCTTTCGCCAATTCACGTCAGAGATCAACACCGAAATTGCGAACGTCCAGCGATTACTCCTACACTAAAGGTGCCAGCCCTGAAACCTGTCGCTGGTCCTCATCTCCCACTGGTAACCTCTAAAACGAACCACAAACACTTGGGCTCTGAACTTGTTTAGACACTCAAATGTCCAGACGTATCATCGCTTCCTTTCGCTAATTCACGTCAGAGCTCAACACCGTAATTGCGAACGTCCAGCGATTGCTCCTACACTAAAGTTACCAGCCCTGAAAGCTCTTGCTGGTCCTCATCTCCCACTGGTAACCTCTAAAACGAACCACAAACACTTGGGCTCTGAACTTGTTTAGGCTACCAATACTTCCAATGTACACAGCCTCTCCTGCTCAATCCGGCCAGAGCTCAACACCGAAATTGCGAACGTCCAGCGATTGCTCCTACACTAAAGGTGCCAGCCCTGAAAGCTGTTGCTGTTCCTCATCTCCCACTGGTATCCTCTAAAACGAACCACAAACACTTGGGCTCTGAACTTGTTTAGCCTACTAAAACTCCCGACGTATACAGCCTCTCCTGCTCAATCTGGCCAGAGCTCAACACCGAAATTGAGAACGTCCAGCGATTGCTCCTACACTAAAGGTGCAGTCCTGAATGCTGTTGCTGGTCCTCATCTCCCACTGGTAACCTCTACAACGAACCACAAACATTTGGGCTCTGAACTTGTTTAGATACTCAAAGGTCCAGACGTATCATTGCTTCCTTTTGCACTTACACGTCAGAGCTCAAAACCGAAATTGCGAACGTCCAGCGATTGCTCCTACACTAAAGGCGCCAGCCCTGAAAGCTCTTGCTGGTCCTCATCTCCCACTGGTAACCTCTCAAACGAACCACAAACACTTGGGCTCTGAACTTGTTTAGGCACTCAAAGGTCCAGACATATCATCGCTTCCTTTCGCCAATTCACGTCAGAGCTCAACACCGAAATTGCGAACGTCCAGCGATTGCTCCTACACTAAAGGTGCCAGCCCTGAAAGCTCTTGCTGGTCCTCATCTCCCACTGGTAACCTCTCAAACGAACCACAAACACTTGGGCTCTGAACTTGTTTAGGCTACTAAAACGTCCAACGTACAATTCCTCTCCTGCTAAACTGGCCGGAGCTCAACACCGAAACTGCGAACGTCCAGCGATTGCTCCTACACTAAAGATGCCAGCCCTGAAAGCTCTTCCTGGTCCTCATCTCCCACTGGTAACCTCTAAAACGAACCACAAACACTTGGGCTCTGAACTTGTTTAGGCACTCAAAGGTCCAGACATATCATCGCTTCCTTTCGCTAATTCACGTCAGAGCTCAACACCGAAATTGCGAACGTCCAGCGATTGCTTCTACACTAAAGGTGCCAGCCCTGAATGATGTCGCTGGTCCTCATCTCCCACTGGTAACCTCTAAAACGAACCACAAACACTTGGGCTCTGAACTTGTTTAGACTACTAATACTTCCAATGTACACAGCCTCTCCTGCTCAATCCGGCCAGAGCTCAACACCGAAATTGCGAACGTCCAGCGATTGCTCCTACACTAAAGGTGCCAGCCCTGAAAGCTGTTGCTGGTCCTCATCTCCCACTGGTATCCTCTAAAATGAACCACAAACACTTGGGCTCTGAACTTGTTTAGCCTACTAAAACTCCCAACGTACACAGCCTCTCCTTGTCAATCTGGCCAAAGTTCAACACCGAAATTGCGAAGGTCCAGCGATTCCTCCTACACTAAAGGTGCCAGCCCTGAAAGCTCTTGCTGGTCCTCATCTCCCACTGGTAACCTCTCAAACGAACCACAAACACTTGGGCTCTGAACTTGTTTAGGCACTCAAAGGTCCAGACATATCATCGCTTCCTTTCGCTAATTCACGTCAGAGCTCAACACCGAAATTGCCAACGTCCAGCGATTGCTCCTACACTAAAGGTGCACGCCCTGAAAGCTCTTGCTGGTCCTCATCTCCCACTGGTAACCTCTAAAACGAACCACAAACACCTGGGCTCTGAACTTGTTTAAGCTACTAAAACTACAAATGTACACAGCCTCTCCTGCTCAATCTGGCCAAAGTTCAACACCGAAATTGCGAACGTCCAGCGATTGCTCCTACACTAAAGGTGCCAGCCCTGAAAGCTGTTGCTGGTCCTCATCTCCCACGGGTAACCTCTAAAACGAACCACAAACACTTGGGCTCTGAACTTGTTTAGCCTACTAAAACTTCCAACGTACACTGCCTGTCCTTCTCAACTGGCCAGAGCTCAACACCGAAATTGCGAAGGTCCAGCGATTGCTCCTACACTAAAGGTGCCAGCCCTGAAATCTGTCGCTGGTCCTCATCTCCCACTGGTAACCTCTCAAACGAACCACAAACACTTGGGCTCTGAACTTGTTTAGACACTCAAAGGTCCGGACATATCATCGCTTCCTTTCGCCAATTCACGTCAGAGCTCAACACCGAAATTGCGAACATCCAGCGATTGCTCCTACACTAAAGGTGCCAGCCCTGAAAGCTCTTGCTGGTCCTCATCTCCCACTGGAAACCTCTCAAACGAACCACAAACACTTGGGCTCTGAACTTGTTTAGGCACTCAAAGGTCCAGACATATCATCGCTTCCTTTCGCTATTTCACGTCAGAGCTCAACACCGAAATTGCGAACGTCCAGCGATTGCTCCTACACTAAAGGTGCCAGTCCTGAATGATGTCGCTGGTCCTCATCTCCCACTGGTAACCTCTAAAACGAACCACAAACACTTGGGCTCTGAACTTGTTTAGGCACTCAAAGGTCCAGACATATCATCGCTTCCTTTCGCCAATTCACGTCAGAGCTCAACACCGAAATTGCGAACATCCAGCGATTGCTCCTACACTAAAGGTGCCAGCCCTGAAAGCTCTTGCTGGTCCTCATCTCCCACTGGAAACCTCTCAAACGAACCACAAACACTTGGGCTCTGAACTTGTTTAGGCACTCAAAGGTCCAGACATATCATCGCTTCCTTTCGCTAATTCACGTCAGAGCTCAACACCGAAATTGCGAACGTCCAGCGATTGCTCCTACACTAAAGGTGCCAGCCCTGAAAGCTCTTGCTGGTCCTCATCTCCCACTGGTAACCTCTAAAATGAACCACAAACACTTGGGCTCAGAACTTGTTTAGGCTACTAAAACTTGCAACGTACACAGCCTCTCCTGCTCAATCCGGCCAGAGCTGAACACCGAAATTGCGAACGTCCAGCGATTACTCCTACACTAAAGGTGCCAGCCCTGAAATCTGTCGCTGGTCCTCATCTCCCACTGGTAACCTCTCAAACGAACCACAAACACTTGGGCTCTGAACTTGTTTAGACACTCAAAGGTCCAGACGTATCATCGCTTCCTTTCGCTAATTCACGTCAGAGCTCAACACCGAAATTGCGAACGTCCAGTGATTGTTCCTACACTAAAGTTACCAGCCCTGAAAGCTGTTGCTGGTCCTCATCTCCCACTGGTAACCTCTAAAACGAACCACAAACACTTGGGCTCTGAACTTGTTTAGCCTACTAAAACTTCCAACGTACACTGCCTCTCCTTCTCAACTGGCCAGAGCTCAACACCGAAATTGCGAACGTCCAGCGATTGCTCCTACACTAAAGGTGCCAGCCCTGAAAGCTCTTGCTGGTCATCATCTCCCACTGGTAACCTCTAAAACGAACCACAAACACTTGGGCTCTGAACTTGTTTAGATACTCAAAGGTCCAGACGTATCATCGCTTCCTTTCGCTATTTCACGTCAGAGCTCAACACCGAAATTGCGAACGTCCAGCGATTGCTCCTACACTAAAGGTGCCAGCCCTGAAAGCTCTTGCTGGTCCTCATCTCCCACTGCTAACCTCTCAAACGAACCACAAACACTTGGGCTCTGAACTTGTTTAGCCTACTAAAACCTCCAATGTACACAGCCTCTCCTGCTCAATCTGGCCAGAGCTCAACACCGAAATTGCGAACGTCCAGCGATTGCTCCTACACTAAAGGTGCCAGCCCTGAAACCTGTTGCTGGTCCTCATCTCCCACTGGTAACCTCTAAAACGAACCACAAACACTTGCGCTCTGAACTTGTTTAGACACTCAAAGGTCCAGACATATCATCGCTTCCTTTCGCCAATTCACGTCAGAGCTCAACACCGAAATTGCGAACGTCCAGCGATTGCTCCTACACTAAAGGTGCCAGCCCTGAAAGCTGTTACTGGTCCTCATCTCCCACTGGTAACCTCTAAAACGAACCACAAACACTTGGGCTCTGAACTTGTTTAGGCACTAAAAGGTCCAGACATATCATCGCTTCCTTTCGCCAATTCACGTCAGAGATCAACACCGAAATTGCGAACGTCCAGCGATTACTCCTACACTAAAGGTGCCAGCCCTGAAACCTGTCGCTGGTCCTCATCTCCCACTGGTAACCTCTAAAACGAACCACAAACACTTGGGCTCTGAACTTGTTTAGACACTCAAATGTCCAGACGTATCATCGCTTCCTTTCGCTAATTCACGTCAGAGCTCAACACCGTAATTGCGAACGTCCAGCGATTGCTCCTACACTAAAGTTACCAGCCCTGAAAGCTCTTGCTGGTGCTCATCTCCCACTGGTAACCTCTAAAACGAACCACAAACACTTGGGCTCTGAACTTGTTTAGGCTACCAATACTTCCAATGTACACAGCCTCTCCTGCTCAATCCGGCCAGAGCTCAACACCGAAATTGCGAACGTCCAGCGATTGCTCCTACACTAAAGGTGCCAGCCCTGAAAGCTGTTGCTGTTCCTCATCTCCCACTGGTATCCTCTAAAACGAACCACAAACACTTGGGCTCTGAACTTGTTTAGCCTACTAAAACTCCCGACGTATACAGCCTCTCCTGCTCAATACGGCCAGAGCTCAACACCGAAATTGCGAACGTCCAGCGATTGCTCCTACACTAAAGGTGCAGTCCTGAATGCTGTTGCTGGTCCTCATCTCCCACTGGTAACCTCTCAAACGAACCACAAACATTTGGGCTCTGAACTTGTTTAGATACTCAAAGGTCCAGACGTATCATTGCTTCCTTTTGCTCTTACACGTCAGAGCTGAAAACCGAAATTGCGAACGTCCAGCGATTGCTCCTACACTAAAGGTGCCAGCCCTGAAAGCTGTTGCTGGTCCTCATCTCCCACTGGTAACCTCTCAAACGAACCACAAACACTTGGGCTCTGAACTTGTTTAGCCTACTAAAACGTCCAACGTACAATTCCTCTCCTGCTAAACTGGCCGGAGCTCAACACCGAAACTGCGAACGTCCAGCGATTGCTCCTACACTAAAGATGCCAGCCCTGAAAGCTCTTCCTGGTCCTCATCTCCCACTGGTAACCTCTAAAACGAACCACAAACACTTGGGCTCTGAACTTGTTTAGGCACTCAAAGGTCCAGACATATCATCGCTTCCTTTCGCTAATTCACGTCAGAGCTCAACACCGAAATTGCGAACGTCCAGCGATTGCTTCTACACTAAAGGTGCCAGCCCTGAATGATGTCGCTGGTCCTCATCTCCCACTGGTAACCTCTAAAACGAACCACAAACACTTGGGCTCTGAACTTGTTTAGACTACTAATACTTCCAATGTACACAGCCTCTCCTGCTCAATCCGGCCAGAGCTCAACACCGAAATTGCGAACGTCCAGCGATTGCTTCTACACTAAAGGTGCCAGCCCTGAAAGCTGTTGTTGGTCCTCATCTCCCACTGGTATCCTCTAAAATGAACCACAAACACTTGGGCTCTGAACTTGTTTAGCCTACTAAAACTCCCAACGTACACAGCCTCTCCTTGTCAATCTGGCCAAAGTTCAACACCGAAATTGCGAAGGTCCAGCGATTCCTCCTACACTAAAGGTGCCAGCCATGAAAGCTGTTGCTGGTCCTCATCTCCCACTGGTAACCTCTTCAAACGAACCACAAACACTTGGGCTCTGAACTTGTTTAGGCACTCAAAGGTCCAGACATATCATCGCTTCCTTTCGCTAATTCAAGTCAGAGCTCAACACCGAAATTGCCAACGTCCAGCGATTGCTCCTACACTAAAGGTGCACGCCCTGAAAGCTCTTGCTGGTCCTCATCTCCCACTGGTAACCTCTAAAACGAACCACAAACACTTGGGCTCTGAACTTGTTTAGGCTACTAAAACTTCCAACGTACACAGCCTCTCCTGCTCAATCTGGCTGGAGCTCAACACCGAAATTGCGAGCGTCCAGCGATTGCTCCTACACTAAAGGTGCCAGCCCTGAAAGCTCTTGCTGGTCCTCATCTCCCACTGGTAACCTCTCAAACGAACCACAAACACTTGGGCTCTGAACTAGTTTAGCCTACTAAAACTTCCAACCTACAATGCCTCTCCTGCTCAACTGGCCAGAGCTCAACACCGAAATTGCGAACGTCCAGCGATTGCTCCTACACTAAAGGTGCCAGCCCTGAAAGCTGTTGCTGGTCCTCATCTCCCACTGGTAAACTCTAAAACGAACCACAAACCCTTGGGCTCTGAACTTGTTTAGACACTCAAAGGTCCAGACGTATCATCGCTTCCTTTCGCTCATTCCCGTCAGAGGAAAACACCGAAATTGCGAACGTCCAGCGATTGCTCCTACACTAAAGGTGCCAGCCCTGAAACCTGTTGCTGGTCCTCATCTCCCACTGGTAACCTCTAAAACGAACCACAAACACTTGGGCTCTGAACTTGTTTAGGCTACTAAAACTTCCAACGTACACAGCCTCACCTTGTCAATCTGGCCAAAGTTCAACACCGAAATTGCGAACGTCCAGCGATTGCTCCTCCACTAAAGGTGCCAGCCCTGAAAGCTGTTGCTGGTCCTCATCTCCCACTGGTAACCTCTAAAACGAACCACAAACACTTGGGCTCTGAACTTGTTTAGGCACTCAAAGGTCCAGACATATCATCGCTTCCTTTCGCCAATTCACGTCAGAGCTCAACACCGAAATTGCGAACGTCCAGCGATTGCTCCTACACTAAAGGTGCCAGCCCTGAAAGCTCTTGCTGGTCCTCATCTCCCACTGGTAACCTCTCAAACGAACCACAAACACTTGGGCTCTGAACTTGTTTAGATACTCAAAGGTCCAGACGTATCATCGCATCCTTTCGATAATTCACGTCAGAGCTCAACACCGAAATTGCGAACGTCCAGCGATTGCTCCTACACTAAAGGTGCCAGCCCTGAAAGCTCCTGCTGGTCCTCATCTCCCACTGGTAACCTCTAAAAAGAACCACAAACTCTTGGGCTCTGAACTTGTTTAGCCTACTAAAACTCCCAACGTACACAGCCTCTCCTTGTCAATCTAGCCAGAGCTCAACACCGAAATTGCGAACGTCCAGCGATTGCTCCTACACTAAAGGTGCCAGCCCTGAAAGCTCTTGCTGGTCCTCATCTCCCACTGGTAACCTCTAAAACGAACCACAAACACTTGGGCTCTGAACTTGTTTAGATACTCAAAGGTCCAGACGTATCATCGCTTCCTTTCGCTAATTCACGTCCGACCTCAACACCGAAATTGCGAACGTCCAGCGATTGCTCCTACACTAAAGGTGCCAGCCCTGAAAGCTCTTGCTGGTCCTCATCTCCCACTGGTAACCTCTCAAACGAACCACAAACACTTGGGCTCTGAACTTGTTTAGCCTACTAAAACTTCCAATGTACACAGCCTCTCCTGCTCAATCGGGCCAGAGCTCAACACCGAAATTGCGAACGTCCAGCGATTGCTCCTACACTAAAGGTGCCAGCCCTGAAACCTGTTGCTGGTCCTCATCTCCCACTGGTATCCTCTAAAACGAACCACAAACACTTGGGCTCTGAACTTGTTTAGCCTACTAAAACTCCCGACGTACACAGCCTCTCCTGCTCAATCCGGCCAGAGCTCAACACCGAAATTGCGAACGTCCAGCGATTGCTCCTACACTAAAGGTGCAGCCCTGAATGCTGTTGCTGGTCCTCATCTCCCACTGGTAACCTCTCCAACGAACCACAAACATTTGGGCTCTGAACTTGTTTAGATACTCAAAGGTCCAGACGTATCATTGCTTCCTTTTGCTCTTACACGTCAGAGCTCAAAACCGAAATTGCGAACGTCCAGCGATTGCTCCTACACTAAAGGTGCCAGCCCTGAAAGCTGTTGCTGGTCCTCATCTCCCACTGGTAACCTCTCCAACGAACCACAAACACTTGGGCTCTGAACTTGTTTAGGCAATCAGAGGTCCAGACGTATCATCGCTTCCTTTCGCTAATTCATGTCAGAGCTCAACACCAAAACTGCGAACACCCAGCGATTGCTCCTCCACTAAAGGTGCCAGCCCTGAAAGCTGTTGCTGGTCCTCATCTCCCACTGGTAACCTCTCAAACGAACCACAAACACTTGGGCTCTGAACTTGTTTACGCACTCAAAGGTCCAGACATATCATCGCTTCCTTTCGCCAATTCACGTCAGAGCTCAACACCGAAATTGCGAACGTCCAGCGATTGCTCCTACACTAAAGGTGCCAGCCCTGAAAGCTCTTGCTGGTCCTCATCTCCCACTGGTAACCTCTCAAACGAACCACAAACACTTGGGCTCTGAACTTGTTTAGGCTACTAAAACGTCCAACGTACAATTCCTCTCCTGCTAAACTGGCCGGAGCTCAACACCGAAACTGCGAACGTCCAGCGATTGACTACACTAAAGATGCCAGCCCTGAAAGCTCTTCCTGGTCCTCATCTCCCACTGGTAACCTCTAAAACGAACCACAAACACTTGGGCTCTCAACTTGTTTAGGCACTCAAAGGTCCAGACATATCATCGCTTCCTTTCGCCAATTCACGTCAGAGGCTCAACACCGAAATTGCGAACGTCCAGCGATTGCTCCTACACTAAAGTTACCAGCCCTGAAAGCTGTTGCTGGTCCTCATCTCCCACTGGTAACCTCTCAAACGAACCACAAAACACTTGGGCTCTGAACTTGTTTAGCCTACTAAAACTCCCAACGTACACTGCCTCTCCTGCTCAACTGGCCAGAGCTCAACACCGAAATTGCGAACGTCCAGCGATTGCTCCTACACTAAAGGTGCCAGCCCTGAAAGCTGTTGCTGGTCCTCATCTCCCACTGGTAACCTCTAAAACGAACCACAAACACTTGGGCTCTGAACTTGTTTAGGCACTCAAAGGTCCAGACATATCATCGCTTCCTTTCGCCAATTCACGTCAGAGCTCAACACCGAAATTGCGAACGTCCAGCGATTGCTCCTACACTAAAGGTGCCAGCCCTGAAAGCTCTTGCTGGTCCTCATCTCCCACTGGTAACCTCTCAAACGAACCACAAACACTTGGGCTCTGAACTTGTTTAGATACTCAAAGGTCCAGACGTATCATCGCTTCCTTTCGATAATTCACTGTCAGAGCTCAACACCGAAATTGCGAACGTCCAGCGATTGCTCCTACACTAAAGGTGCCAGCCCTGAAAGCTGTTGCTGGTCCTCATCTCTCACTGGTAACCTCTAAAAAGAACCACAAACACTTGGGCTCTGAACTTGTTTAGCCTACTAAAACTCCCAACGTACACAGCCTCTCCTTGTCAATCTGGCCAAAGTTCAAACACCGAAATTGCGAACGTCCAGCGATTACTCCTACACTAAAGGTGCCAGCCCTGAAACCTATCGCTGGTCCTCATCTCCCACTGGTAACCTCTCAAACGAACCACAAACACTTGGGCTCTGAACTTGTTTAGACACTCAAAGGTCCAGACGTATCATCGCTTCCTTTCGCTAATTCACGTCAGAGCTCAACACCGAAATTGCGAACGTCCAGCGATTGCTCCTACACTAAAGTTACCAGCCCTGAAAGCTGTTGCTGTCCTCATCTCCCACTGGTAACCTCTAAAACGAAGCACAAACACTTGGGCTCTGAACTTGTTTAGCCTACTAAAACTCCCAACGTACACTGCCTCTCCTGCTCAACTGGCCAGAGCTCAACAACCGAAATTGCGAACGTCCAGCGATTGCTCCTACACTAAAGGTGCCAGCCCTGAAAGCTGTTGCTGGTCCTCATCTCCCACTGGTAACCTCTAAAACGAACCACAAACACTTGGGCTCTGAACTTGTTTAGATACTCAAAGGTCCAGACGTATCACCGCTTCATTTCGATAATTCACGTCAGAGCTCAACACCGAAACTGCGAACGTCCAGCGATTGTTCCTACACTAAAGGTGCCAGCCCTGAAAGCTCTTGCTGGTCCTCATCTCCCACTGGTAACCTCTCAAACGAACCACAAACACTTGGGCTCTGAACTTGTTTAGCCTACTAATACTTCCAATGTACACAGCCTCTCCTGCTCAATCCGGCCAGAGCTCAACACCGAAATTGCGAACGTCCAGCGATTGCTCCTACACTAAAGGTGCCAGCCCTGAAAGCTGTTGCTGGTCCTCATCTCCCACTGCTAACCTCTAAAACGAACCACAAACACTTGGGCTCTCAACTTGTTTAGGCACTCAAAGGTCCAGACATATCATCGCTTCCTTTCGCTAATTCACGTCAGAGCTCAACACCGAAATTGCGAACGTCCAGCGATTGCTCCTACACTAAAGTTACCAGCCCTGAAAGCTGTTGCTGGTCCTCATCTCCCACTGGTAACCTCTAAAACGAAGCACAAACACTTGGGCTCTGAACTTGTTTAGCCTACTAAAACTCCCAACGTACACTGCCTCTCCTGCTCAAACTGGCCAGAGCTCAACACCGAAATTGCGAACGTCCAGCGATTGCTCCTACACTAAAGGTGCCAGCCCTGAAAGCTCTTGCTGGTCCTCATCTCCCACTGGTAACCTCTAAAACGAACCACAAACACTTGGGCTCTGAACTTGTTTAGGCACTCAAAGGTCCAGACATATCATCGCTTCCTTTCGCCAATTCACGTCAGAGCTCAACACCGAAATTGCGAACGTCCAGCGATTGCTCCTACACTAAAGGTGCCAGCCTGAAAGCTCTTGCTGGTCCTCATCTCCCACTGGTAACCTCTCAAACGAACCACAAACACTTGGGCTCTGAACTTGTTTAGACACTCAAAGGTCCAGACGTATCATCGCTTCCTTTCGCTAATTCACGTCAGAGCTCAACACCGAAATTGCGAACGTCCAGCGATTGCTCCTACACTAAAGTTACCAGCCCTGAAAGCTGTTGCTGGTCCTCATCTCCCACTGGTAACCTCTAAAACGAAGCACAAACACTTGGGCTCTGAACTTGTTTAGCCTACTAAAACTCCCAACGTACACTGCCTCTCCTGCTCAACTGGCCAGAGCTCAACACCGAAATTGCGAACGTCCAGCGATTGCTCCTACACTAAAGGTGCCAGCCCTGAAAGCTGTTGCTGGTCCTCATCTCCCACTGGTAACCTCTAAAACGAACCACAAACACTTGGGCTCTGAACTTGTTTAGATACTCAAAGGTCCAGACGTATCACCGCTTCCTTTCGATAATTCACGTCAGAGCTCAACACCGAAATTGCGAATGTCCAGCGATTGTTCCTACACTAAAGGTGCCAGCCCCTGAAAGCTCTTGCTGGTCCTCATCTCCCACTGGTAACCTCTCAAACGAACCACAAACACTTGGGCTCTGAACTTGTTTAGCCTACTAATACTTCCAATGTACACAGCCTCTCCTGCTCAATCCGGCCAGAGCTCAACACCGAAATTGCGAACGTCCAGCGATTGCTCCTACACTAAAGGTGCCAGCCCTGAAAGCTGTTGCTGGTCCTCATCTCCCACTGCTAACCTCTAAAACGAACCACAAACACTTGCGCTCTGAACTTGTTTAGGCACTCAAAGGTCCAGACATATCATCGCTTCTTTCGCCAATTCACGTCAGAGCTCAACACCGAAATTGCGAACGTCCAGCGATTGCTCCTACACTAAAGGTGCCAGCCCTGAAAGCTCTTGCTGGTCCTCATCTCCCACTGGTAACCTCTCAAACGAACCACAAACACTTGGGCTCTGAACTTGTTTAGATACTCAAAAGGTCCAGACGTATCATCGCTTCCTTTCGATAATTCACGTCAGAGCTCAACACCGAAATTGCGAACGTCCAGCGATTGCTCCTACACTAAAGGTGCCAGCCCTGAAAGCTGTTGCTGGTCCTCATCTCCCACTGTATCCTCTAAAATGAACCACAAACACTTGGGCTCTGAACTTGTTTAGCCTACTAAAACTCCCAACGTACACAAGCCTCTCCTTGTCAATCTGCCCAAAGTTCAACACCGAAATTGCGAAGGTCCAGCGATTCCTCCTACACTAAAGGTGCCAGCCCTGAAAGCTGTTGCTGGTCCTCATCTCCCACTGGTAACCTCTAAAACGAACCACAAACACTTGGGCTCTGAACTTGTTTAGGCTACTAATACTTCCAACGTACACAGCCTCTCCTGCTCAATCCGGCCAGAGCTCAACACACGAAATTGCGAACGTCCAGCGATTGCTCCTCCACTAAAGGTGCCAGCCCTGAAAGCTGTTGCTGGTCCTCATCTCCCACTGGTAACCTCTAAAACGAACCACAAACACTTGGGCTCTGAACTTGTTTAGGCACTCAAAGGTCCAGACATATCATCGCTTCCTTTCGCCAATTCACGTCAGAGCTCAACACCGAAATTGCGAACGTCCAGCGATTGCTCCTACACTAAAGGTGCCAGCCCTGAAAGCTGTTGCTGGTCCTCATCTCCCACTGGTAACCTCTCAAACGAACCACAAACACTTGGGCTCTGAACTTGTTTAGATACTCAAAGGTCCAGACGTATCATCGCTTCCTTTCGATAATTCACGTCAGAGCTCAACACCGAAATTGCGAACGTCCAGCGATTGCTCCTACACTAAAGGTGCCAGGCCTGAAAGCTGTTGCTGGTCCTCATCTCTCACTGGTAACCTCTAAAAAGAACCACAAACACTTGGGCTCTGAACTTGTTTAGCCTACTAAAACTCCCAACGTACACAGCCTCTCCTTGTCAATCTGGCCAAAGTTCAACACCGAAATTGCGAACGTCCAGCGATTACTCCTACACTAAAGGTGCCAGCCCTGAAACCTATCGCTGGTCCTCATCTCCCACTGGTAACCTCTCAAACGAACCACAAACACTTGGGCTCTGAACTTTTTTAGACACTCAAAGGTCCAGACGTATCATCGCTTCCTTTCGCTAATTCACGTCAGAGCTCAACACCGAAATTGCGAACGTCCAGCGATTGCTCCTACACTAAGGTTACCAGCCCTGAAAGCTGTTGCTGGTCCTCATCTCCCACTGGTAACCTCTAAAACGAAGCACAAACACTTGGGCTCTGAACTTGTTTAGCCTACTAAAACTTCCAACGTACACTGCCTCTCCTTCTCAACTGGCCAGAGCTCAACACCGAAATTGCGAACGTCCAGCGATTGCTCCTACGCTAAAGGTGCCAGCCCTGAAAGCTGTTGGTGGTCCTCATCTCCCACTGGTAACCTCTAAAACGAACCACAAACACTTGGGCTCTAAACTTGTTTAGATACTCAAAGGTCCAGACGTATCACCGCTTCCTTTCGATAATTCACGTCAGAGCTCAACACCGAAATTGCGAACGTCCAGCGATTGTTCCTACACTAAAGGTGCCAGCCCTGAAAGCTCTTGCTGGTCCTCATCTCCCACTGGTAACCTCTCAAACGAACCACAAACACTTGGGCTCTGAACTTGTTTAGCCTACTAATACTTCCAATGTACACAGCCTCTCCTGCTCAATCCGGCCAGAGCTCAACACCGAAATTGCGAACGTCCAGCGATTGCTCCTACACTAAAGGTGCCAGCCCTGAAAGCTGTTGCTGGTCCTCATCTCCCACTGCTAACCTCTAAAACGAACCACAAACACTTCGGCTCTCAACTTGTTTAGGCACTCAAAGGTCCAGACGTATCATCGCTTCCTTTCGCTAATTCACGTCAGAGCTCAACACCGAAATTGCGAACGTCCAGCGATTGCTCCTACACTAAAGTTACCAGCCCTGAAAGCTGTTGCTGGTCCTCATCTCCCACTGGTAACCTCTAAAACGAAGCACAAACACTTGGGCTCTGAACTTGTTTAGCCTACTAAAACTCCCAACGTACACTGCCTCTCCTGCTCAACTGGCCAGAGCTCAACACCGAAATTGCGAACGTCCAGCGATTGCTCCTACACTAAAGGTGCCAGCCCTGAAAGCTCTTGCTGGTCCTCATCTCCCACTGGTAACCTCTAAAACGAACCACAAACACTTGGGCTCTGAACTTGTTTAGGCACTCAAAGGTCCAGACATATCATCGCTTCCTTTCGCCAATTCACGTCAGAGCTCAACACCGAAATTGCGAACGTCCAGCGATTGCTCCTACACTAAAGGTGCCAGCCCTGAAAGCTCTTGCTGGTCCTCATCTCCCACTGGTAACCTCTCAAACGAACCACAAACACTTGGGCTCTGAACTTGTTTAGATACTCAAAGGTCCAGACGTATCATCGCTTCCTTTCGATAATTCACGTCAGAGCTCAACACCGAAATTGCGAACGTCCAGCGATTGCTCCTACACTAAAGGTGCCAGCCCTGAAAGCTGTTGCTGGTCCTCATCTCTCACTGGTAACCTCTAAAAAGAACCACAAACACTTGGGCTCTGAACTTGTTTAGCCTACTAAAACTCCCAACGTACACAGCCTCTCCTTGTCAATCTGGCCAAAGTTCAACACCGAAATTGCGAACGTCCAGCGATTACTCCTACACTAAAGGTGCCAGCCCTGAAACCTATCGCTGGTCCTCATCTCCCACTGGTAACCTCTCAAACGAACCACAAACACTTGGGCTCTGAACTTGTTTAGACACTCAAAGGTCCAGACGTATCATCGCTTCCTTTCGCTAATTCACGTCAGAGCTCAACACCGAAATTGCGAACGTCCAGCGATTGCTCCTACACTAAAGTTACCAGCCCTGAAAGCTGTTGCTGGTCCTCATCTCCCACTGGTAACCTCTAAAACGAAGCACAAACACTTGGGCTCTGAACTTGTTTAGCCTACTAAAACTCCCAACGTACACTGCCTCTCCTGCTCAACTGGCCAGAGCTCAACACCGAAATTGCGAACGTCCAGCGATTGCTCCTACACTAAAGGTGCCAGCCCTGAAAGCTGTTGCTGGTCCTCATCTCCCACTGGTAACCTCTAAAACGAACCACAAACACTTGGGCTCTGAACTTGTTTAGATACTCAAAGGTCCAGACGTATCACCGCTTCCTTTCGATAATTCACGTCAGAGCTCAACACCGAAATTGCGAACGTCCAGCGATTGTTCCTACACTAAAGGTGCCAGCCCTGAAAGCTCTTGCTGGTCCTCATCTCCCACTGGTAACCTCTCAAACGAACCACAAACACTTGGGCTCTGAACTTGTTTAGCCTACTAATACTTCCAATGTACACAGCCTCTCCTGCTCAATCCGGCCAGAGCTCAACACCGAAATTGCGAACGTCCAGCGATTGCTCCTACACTAAAGGTGCCAGCCCTGAAAGCTGTTGCTGGTCCTCATCTCCCACTGCTAACCTCTAAAACGAACCACAAACACTTGCGCTCTGAACTTGTTTAGGCACTCAAAGGTCCAGACATATCATCGCTTCCTTTCGCCAATTCACGTCAGAGCTCAACACCGAAATTGCGAACGTCCAGCGATTGCTCCTACACTAAAGGTGCCAGCCCTGAAAGCTGTTGCTGGTCCTCATCTCCCACTGGTAACCTCTAAAACGAACCACAAACACTTGGGCTCTGAACTTGTTTAGATACTCAAAGGTCCAGACGTATCATCGCTTCCTTTCGATAATTCACGTCAGAGCTCAACACCGAAATTGCGAACGTCCAGCGATTGCTCCTACACTAAAGGTGCCAGCCCTGAAAGCTGTTGCTGGTCCTCATCTCCCACTGGTATCCTCTAAAATGAACCACAAACACTTGGGCTCTGAACTTGTTTAGCCTACTAAAACTCCCAACGTACACAGCCTCTCCTTGTCAATCTGCCCAAAGTTCAACACCGAAATTGCGAAGGTCCAGCGATTCCTCCTACACTAAAGGTGCCAGCCCTGAAAGCTGTTGCTGGTCCTCATCTCCCACTGGTAACCTCTAAAACGAACCACAAACACTTGGGCTCTGAACTTGTTTAGGCTACTAATACTTCCAACGTACACAGCCTCTCCTGCTCAATCCGGCCAGAGCTCAACACCGAAATTGCGAACGTCCAGCGATTGCTCCTCCACTAAAGGTGCCAGCCCTGAAAGCTGTTGCTGGTCCTCATCTCCCACTGGTAACCTCTAAAACGAACCACAAACACTTGGGCTCTGAACTTGTTTAGGCACTCAAAGGTCCAGACATATCATCGCTTCCTTTCGCCAATTCACGTCAGAGCTCAACACCGAAATTGCGAACGTCCAGCGATTGCTCCTACACTAAAGGTGCCAGCCCTGAAAGCTGTTGCTGGTCCTCATCTCCCACTGGTAACCTCTCAAACGAACCACAAACACTTGGGCTCTGAACTTGTTTAGATACTCAAAGGTCCAGACGTATCATCGCTTCCTTTCGATAATTCACGTCAGAGCTCAACACCGAAATTGCGAACGTCCAGCGATTGCTCCTACACTAAAGGTGCCAGGCCTGAAAGCTGTTGCTGGTCCTCATCTCTCACTGGTAACCTCTAAAAAGAACCACAAACACTTGGGCTCTGAACTTGTTTAGCCTACTAAAACTCCCAACGTACACAGCCTCTCCTTGTCAATCTGGCCAAAGTTCAACACCGAAATTGCGAACGTCCAGCGATTACTCCTACACTAAAGGTGCCAGCCCTGAAACCTATCGCTGGTCCTCATCTCCCACTGGTAACCTCTCAAATGAACCACAAACACTTGGGCTCTGAACTTGTTTAGACACTCAAAGGTCCAGACGTATCATCGCTTCCTTTCGCTAATTCACGTCAGAGCTCAACACCGAAATTGCGAACGTCCAGCGATTGCTCCTACACTAAAGTTACCAGCCCTGAAAGCTGTTGCTGGTCCTCATCTCCCACTGGTAACCTCTAAAACGAAGCACAAACACTTGGGCTCTGAACTTGTTTAGCCTACTAAAACTTCCAACGTACACTGCCTCTCCTGCTCAACTGGCCAGAGCTCAACACCGAAATTGCGAACGTCCAGCGATTGCTCCTACACTAAAGGTGCCAGCCCTGAAAGCTGTTGCTGGTCCTCATCTCCCACTGGTAACCTCTAAAACGAACCACAAACACTTGGGCTCTGAACTTGTTTAGATACTCAAAGGTCCAGACGTATCACCGCTTCCTTTCGATAATTCACGTCAGAGCTCAACACCGAAATTGCGAACGTCCAGCGATTGTTCCTACACTAAAGGTGCCAGCCCTGAAAGCTCTTGCTGGTCCTCATCTCCCACTGGTAACCTCTCAAACGAACCACAAACACTTGGGCTCTGAACTTGTTTAGCCTACTAATACTTCCAATGTACACAGCCTCTCCTGCTCAATCCGGCCAGAGCTCAACACCGAAATTGCGAACGTCCAGCGATTGCTCCTACACTAAAGGTGCCAGCCCTGAAAGCTGTTGCTGGTCCTCATCTCCCACTGCTAACCTCTAAAACGAACCACAAACACTTGCGCTCTGAACTTG
Organism: Gavia stellata; assembly: GCF_030936135.1. NCBI lineage: Eukaryota > Metazoa > Chordata > Aves > Gaviiformes > Gaviidae > Gavia > Gavia stellata. The sequence continues at coordinate 51,238 of NW_026777145.1, forward strand.
TTTAGGCACTCAAAGGTCCAGACATATCATCGCTTCCTTTCGCCAATTCACGTCAGAGCTCAACACCGAAATTGCGAACGTCCAGCGATTGCTCCTACACTAAAGGTGCCAGCCCTGAAAGCTGTTGCTGGTTCTCATCTCCCACTGGTATCCTCTAAAACGAACCACAAACACTTGGGCTCTGAACTTGTTTAGATACTCAAAGGTCCAGACGTATCATCGCTTCCTTTCGATAATTCACGTCAGAGCTCAACACCGAAATTGCGAACGTCCAGCGATTGCTCCTACACTAAAGGTGCCAGCCCTGAAAGCTCTTGCTGGTCCTCATCTCCCACTGGTAACCTCTAAAACGAACCACAAACACTTGCGCTCTGAACTTGTTTAGGCTACTAAAACTTCCAACGTACACTGCCTCTCCTTCTCAACTGGCCAGAGCTCAACACCGAAATTGCGAACGTCCAGCGATTGCTCCTACACTAAAGGTGCCAGCCCTGAAAGCTGTTGCTGGTCCTCATCTCCCACTGGTAACCTCTAAAACGAACCACAAACACTTGGGCTCTGAACTTGTTTAGCCTACTAAAACTTCCAACGTACACTGCCTCTCCTTCTCAACTGGCCAGAGCTCAACACCGAAATTGCGAACGTCCAGCGATTGCTCCTACACTAAAGGTGCCAGCCCTGAAAGCTCTTGCTGGTCCTCATCTCCCACTGGTAACCTCTAAAACGAACCACAAACACTTGGGCTCTGAACTTGTTTAGATACTCAAAGGTCCAGACGTATCATCGCTTCCTTTCGATAATTCACGTCAGAGCTCAACACCGAAATTGTGAACGTCCAGCGATTGTTCCTACACTAAAGGTGCCAGCCCTGAAAGCTCTTGCTGGTCCTCATCTCCCACTGGTAACCTCTCAAACGAACCACAAACACTTGGGCTCTGAACTTGTTTAGCCTACTAATACTTCCAATGTACACAGCCTCTCCTGCTCAATCCGGCCAGAGCTCAACACCGAAATTGCGAACGTCCAGCGATTGCTCCTACACTAAAGGTGCCAGCCCTGAAAGCTGTTGCTGGTCCTCATCTCCCACAGGTAACCTCTAAAACGAACCACAAACACTTGCGCTCTGAACTTGTTTAGGCACTCAAAGGTCCAGACATATCATCACTTCCTTTCGCCAATTCACGTCAGAGCTCAACACCGAAATTGCGAACGTCCAGCGATTGCTCCTACACTAAAGGTGCCAGCCCTGAAACCTGTTGCTGGTCCTCATCTCCCACTGGTAACCTCTAAAACGAACCACAAACACTTGGGCTCTGAACTTGTTTAGATACTCAAAGGTCCAGACGTATCATCGCTTCCTTTCGATAATTCACGTCAGAGTTCAACACCGAAATTGCGAACGTCCAGCGATTGCTCCTACACTAAAGGTGCCAGCCCTGAAAGCTGTTGCTGGTCCTCATCTCCCACTGGTAACCTCTAAAACGAACCACAAACACTTGGGCTCTGAACTTGTTTAGCCTACTAAAACTTCCAACGTACACTGCCTCTCCTTCTCAACTGGCCAGAGCTCAACACCGAAATTGCGAACGTCCAGCGATTGCTCCTACACTAAAGGTGCCAGCCCTGAAAGCTGTTGCTGGTCCTCATCTCCCACTGGTAACCTCTAAAACGAACCACAAACACTTGGGCTCTCAACTTGTTTAGATAGTCAAAGCTCCAGACGTATCATCGCTTCCTTTCGCCAATTCACGTCAGAGCTCAACACCGAAATTGTGAACGTCCAGCGATTGTTCCTACACTAAAGGTGCCAGCCCTGAAAGCTCTTGCTGGTCCTCATCTCCCACTGGTAACCTCTCAAACGAACCACAAACACTTGGGCTCTGAACTTGTTTAGCCTACTAATACTTCCAAAGTACACAGCCTCTCCTGCTCAATCCGGCCAGAGCTCAACACCGAAATTGCGAACGTCCAGCGATTGCTCCTACACTAAAGGTGCCAGCCCTGAAACCTGTTGCTGGTCCTCATCTCCCACTGCTAACCTCTCAAACGAACCACAAACACTTGGGCTCTGAACTTGTTTAGGCACTGAAAGGTCCAGACGTATCTTGGCTTCCTTTCGCTAATTCACGTCAGAGCTCAACACCGAAATTGCGAACGTCCAGCGATTGCTCCTACACTAAAGGTGCGAGCCCTGAAAGCTCTTGCTGGTCCTCATCTCCCACTGGTAACCTCTAAAACGAACCACAAACACTTGGGCTCTGAACTTGTTTAGGCTACTAATACTTCCAATGTACACAGCCTCTCCTGCTCAATCCGTCCAGAGCTCAACACCGAAATTGCGAACGTCCAGCGATTGCTCCTACACTAAAGGTGCCAGCCCTGAAAGCTCTTGCTGGTCCTCATCTCCCACTGGTAACCTCTCAAACGAACCACAAACACTTGGGCTCTGAACTTGTTTAGGCAATCAGAGGTCCAGAGGTATCATCGCTTCCTTTCGCTAATTCACGTCAGAGCTCAACACCAAAACTGCGAACGTCCAGCGATTGCTCCTACACTAAAGGTGCCAGCCCTGAAAGCTCTCACTGGTCCTCATCTCCCACTGGTAACCTCTCAAACGAACCACAAACAGTTGGGCTCTGAACTTGTTTAGACACTCAAAGGTCCAGAGGTATCATCGCTTCCTTTCGCTAATGCACGTCAGAGCTCAACATCAAAATTGCGAACATCCAGCGATTGCTCCTACACTAAAGGTGCCAGCCCTGAAAGCTCTTGCTGGTCCTCATCTCCCACTGGTAACGTCTCAAACGAACCACAAACACTTGGGCTCTGAACTTGTTTAGCGTACTAAAACTCCCAACGTACACAGCCTCTCCTGCTCAATCCGGCCAGAGCTCAACACCGAAATTGCGACCGTCCAGCGATTGCTCCTACACTAAAGGTGCCAGCCCTGAAACCTGTTGCTGGTCCTCATCTCCCACTGGTAACCTCTCAAACGAACCACAAACACTTGGGCTCTGAACTTGTTTAGATACTCAAAGGTCCAGACATATCATCGCTTCCTTTCGCCAATTCACGTCAGAGCTCAACACCGAAATTGTGAACGTCCAGCGATTGTTCCTACACTAAAGGTGCCAGCCCTGAAAGCTCTTGCTGGTCCTCATCTCCCACTGGTAACCTCTCAAACGAACCACAAACACTTGGGCTCTGAACTTGGTTTAGCCTACTAATACTTCCAAAGTACACAGCCTCTCCTGCTCAATCCGGCCAGAGCTCAACACCGAAATTGCGAACGTCCAGCGATTGCTCCTACACTAAAGGTGCCAGCCCTGAAAGCTGTTGCTGGTCCTCATCTCCCACTGCTAACCTCTCAAACGAACCACAAACACTTGGGCTCTGAACTTGTTTAGGCACTGAAAGGTCCAGACGTATCTTGGCTTCCTTTCGCTAATTCACGTCAGAGCTCAACACCGAAATTGCGAACGTCCAGCGATTGCTCCTACACTAAAGGTGCGAGCCCTGAAAGCTCTTGCTGGTCCTCATCTCCCACTGGTAACCTCTAAAACGAACCACAAACACTTGGGCTCTGAACTTGTTTAGGCTACTAATACTTCCAATGTACACAGCCTCTCCTGCTCAATCCGGCCAGAGCTCAACACCGAAATTGCGAACGTCCAGCGATTGCTCCTACACTAAAGGTGCCAGCCCTGAAAGCTCTTGCTGGTCCTCATCTCCCACTGGTAACCTCTCAAACGAACCACAAACACTTGGGCTCTGAACTTGTTTAGGCAATCAGAGGTCCAGAGGTATCATCGCTTCCTTTCGCTAATTCACGTCAGAGCTCAACACCAAAACTGCGAACGTCCAGCGATTGCTCCTACACTAAAGGTGCCAGCCCTGAAAGCTCTCACTGGTCCTCATCTCCCACTGGTAACCTCTCAAACGAACCACAAACAGTTGGGCTCTGAACTTGTTTAGACACTCAAAGGTCCAGAGGTATCATCGCTTCCTTTCGCTAATGCACGTCAGAGCTCAACATCAAAATTGCGAACATCCAGCGATTGCTCCTACACTAAAGGTGCCAGCCCTGAAAGCTCTTGCTGGTCCTCATCTCCCACTGGTAACCTCTCAAACGAACCACAAACACTTGGGCTCTGAACTTGTTTAGCGTACTAAAACTCCCAACGTACACAGCCTCTCCTGCTCAATCCGGCCAGAGCTCAACACCGAAATTGCGAACGTCCAGCGATTGCTCCTACACTAAAGGTGCCAGCCCTGAAACCTGTTGCTGGTCCTCATCTCCCACTGGTAACCTCTCAAACAAACCACAAACACTTGGGCTCTGAACTTGTTTAGACACTCAAAGGTCGAGACGTATCATCGCTTTCTTTCGCTAATTTGCGTCAGAGCTCAACAAGGAAATAGCGAACGTCCAGCGATTGCTCCTACACTAAAGGTGCCAGCCCTGAAAGCTCTTGCTGCTCCTCATCTCCCACTGGTAACCTCTAAAACGAACCACAAACACTTGGGCTCTGAACTTGTTTAGGCTACTAAAGCTTCCAACGTACACAGCCTCTCCTGCTCCATCTGGCCAGAGCTCAACACCAAAATTGCGAAAGTCCAGCGATTGCTCCTACACTGAAGGTGCCAGCCTTGAAAGCTCTTGCTGGTCCTCATCTCCCACTGGTAACCTCTCAAACGAACCACAAACACTTGGGCTCTGAACTTGTTTAGGCACTCAAAGGTCCAGACGTATCATCGCTTCCTTTCGTTAATTCACGTCAGAGCTCAACAACAAAATTGTGAACGTCCAGCGATTGCTCCTACACTAAAGGTGCCAGACCTGAATACTGTCGCTGGTCCTCATCTCCCACTGGTAACCTCTAAAACGAACCACAAACACTTGGGCTCTGAACTTGTTTAGGCTACTGAAACTTCCAACGTACACAGCCTCTGCTGCTCAATCTGGCCAGACCTCAACACCGAAATAGCGAACGTCCAGCGATTGCTCCTACACTAAAGGTGCCAGCCCTGAATACTGTCGCTGGTCCTCATCTCCCACTGGTAACCTCTAAAATGAACCACAAACACTCGGGCTCTGAACTTCTTTAGAAACTCAAAGGTCCTCTTGCTTTCACTAAATCACGTCAGAGCTCAACACCGAAATTGCGAACGTCCAGCGATTGCTCCTCCACTAAAGGTGCCAGCCCTGAAAGCTCTTGCTGGTCCTCATCTCCCACTGGTAACCTCTAAAACGAACCACAAACACTTGGGCTCTGAACTTGTTTAGACACTCATAGGCCCAGATGTATCATCGCTTCCTTTCGCTAATTCACGTCAGAGCTAAACACCGAAATTGCGAACGTCCAGCGATTGCTCCTACACTAAAGGTGCCAGCCCTGAATACTGTCTCTGGTCCTCATCTCCCACTGGTAACCTCTAAAACGAACCCCAAACACTTGGGCTCGGAACTTGTTTAGCCTACTAAAACTTCCAACGTACACAGCCTCTCCTGCTCAATCCGACCAGAGCTCAACACCGAAATTGCGAACGTCCAGCGATTGCTCCTACACTAAAGGTGCCAGCCCTGAAAGCTCTTGCTGGTCCTCATCTCCCACTGGTAACCTCTCAAACGAACCACAAACACTTGCGCTCTGAACTTGTTTAGACACTCAAAGGTCCAGACGTATCATCGCTTCCTTTCGCTAATTCACGTCAGAGCTCAACACCGACATTGCGAACGTCCAGCGATTGCTCCTACACTAAAGGTGCCAGCCCTGAATGCTGTCGCTGGTCCTCATCTCCCACTGGTAACCTCTAAAACGAACCAAAAAAACTTGGGCTCTGAACTTGTTTAGGCTACTGAAACTTCCAACGTACACAGCCTGTGCTGCTCAATCTGTGAAAGTTCAACACCGAAATTGCGAACGTCCAGCGATTGCTCCTACACTAAAGGTGCCAGCCCTGAAAGCTCTTGCTGGTCCTCATCTCCCACTGGTAACCTCTAACATGAACCACAAACACTTGGGCTCTGAACTTGTTTAGACAATCATAGGTCCGCTTCCTTTCACTAAATCGCATCAGAGCTCAACACGAAATTGCGAACGTCCAGCGATTGCTCCTACACTAAAGGTGCCAGCCCTGAAAGCTATTGCTGGTCCTCATCTCCCACTGGTAACCTCTCAAACGAACCACAAACACTTGGGCTCTGAACTTGTTTAGGCAATCAGAGGTCCAGAGGTATCATCGCTTCCTTTCGCTAATTCACGTCAGAGCTCAACACCGAAATTGCGAACGTCCAGCGATTGATCGTACACTAAAGGTGCCAGCCCTGAATGATGTTGCTAGTGCTCATCTCCCACTGGTAACCTCTAAAACGAACCACAAACACTTGGGCTCTGAACTTGTTTAGGCTACTAAAGCTTCCAACGTACATAGCCTCTCCTGCTCAGTCTGGCCAGAGCTCAACACCGAAATTGCGAACGTCCAGCGATTGCTCCTACACTAAAGGTGCCAGCCCTGAAAGCTGTAGCTGGTGCTCATCTCCCACTGGTAACCTCTCAAACGAACCACAAACACTTGGGCTCTGAACTTGTTTAGGCACTCAAAGGTCCAGACATATCATCGATTCCTTTCGCTTATTCACGTCAGAGCTCAACACCGAAATTGCGAACGCCCAGCGATTGCTCCTACACTAAAGGTGCCAGCCCTGAAAGCTGTTGCTGGTCCTCATCTCCCACTGGTAACCTCTCAAACGAAGCACAAACACTTGGGCTCTGAACTTGTTTAGGCTACTAAAACTACCAACGTACACAGCCTCTCCTGCTCAATCTGGCCAGAGCTCAACACCGAAATTGCGAACGTCCAGCGATTGCCCCTACACTAAAGGTGCCAGTCCTGAAACCTGTTGCTGGTCTTCATCTCCCACTGGTAACCTCTAAAACGAACCACAAACACTTGCGCTCTGAACTTGTTTATGCTACTAATACTTCCAATGTACACAGCCTCTCCTGCTCAATCCGGCCAGAGCTCAACACCGAAATTGCGAACGTCCAGCGATTGCTCCTACACTAAAGGTGCCAGCCCTGAAAGCTCTTGCTGGTCCTCATCTCCCACTGGTAACCTCTCAAACGAACCACAAACACTTGGGCTCTGAACTTGTTTAGGCACTGAAAGGTCCAGACGTACCTTGGCTTCCTTTCGCTAATTCACGTCAGAGCTCAACACCGAAATTGCAAACGTCCAGCGATTGCTCCTACACTAAAGGTGCCAGCCCTGAAAGCTCTTGCTGCTCCTCATCTCCCACTGGTATCCTCTAAAACGAACCACAAACACTTGGGCTCTGAACTTGTATAGCCTACTAAAACTCCCAACGTACACAGCCTCTCCTGCTCAATCCGGCCAGAGCTCAACACCGAAATTGCGAACGTCCAGCAATTGCTCCTACACTAAAGGTGCCAGCCCTGAAAGCTCTTGCTGGTCCTCATCTCCCACTGGTAACCTCTCAAACGAACCACAAACACTTGGGCTCTGAACTTGTTTAGACACTCAAAGGTCCAGACGTATCATCGCTTCCTTTCGGTAATTCACGTCAGAGCTCAACATCAAAATTGCGAACGTCCAGCGATTGCTCCTACACTAAAGATGCCAGCCCTGAAAGCTGTTGCTGGTCCTCATCTCTCACTGGCAACCTCTGAAAAGAACCACAAACACTTGGGCTCTGAACTTGTTTAGGCCATCAGAGGTCCGGACGTATCATCGCTTCCTTTCGCTAATTCACGTCAGAGCTCAACACCAAAACTGCGAACGTCCAGCGATTGCTCCTACACTAAAGGTGCCAGCCCTGAAAGCTCTTGCTGGTCCTCATCTCCCACTGGTAACCTCTAAAACGAACCACAAACACTTGGGCTCTGAACTTGTGTAGGCACTCAAAGGTCCAGACGTATCATCGCTTCCTTTCGCTAATTCACGTCAGAGCTCAACACCGAAATTGCGAACGTCCAGCGATTGCTCCTCCACTAAAGGTGCCAGCCCTGAAAGCTCTTGCTGGTCCTCATCTCCCACTGCTAACCTCTAAAACGAACCACAAACACTTGGGCTCTGAACTTGTTTAGGCTACTAAAACGTCCAACGTAAAATTCCTCTCCTGCTAAACTGGCCAGAGCTCAACACCGAAATTGCGAACGTCCAGCGATTGCTCCTACACTAAAGGTGCCAGCCCTGAAACCTGTTGCTGGTCCTCATACTTTCCCACTGGTAACCTCTCAAACGAACGACAAACACTTGGGCTCTGAACTTGTTTAGGATACTAAAACTTCCAACGTACACAGCCTCTCCTTGTCCATCTGGCCAAAGTTCAACACCGAAATTGCGAACGTCCAGCGATTACTCCTACACTAAAGGTGCCAGCCCTGAAAGCTCTTGCTGGTCCTCATCTCCCACTGGTAACCTCTAAAACGAACCACAAACACTTGGGCTCTGAACTTGTTCAGACACTCAAAGGTCCAGACATATCATCGCTTCCTTTCGCTAATTCACGTCAGAGCTCAACAACAAAATTGCGAAGGTCCAGCGATTGCTCCTCCACTAAAGGTACCAGCCCTGAAAGCTCTTGCTGGTCCTTATCTCCCACTGGTACACCTCTCAAACGAACCACAAACACTTGGGCTCTGAACTTGTTTAGCCTACTAAAACTTCCAAAGTACACTGCCTCTCCTGCTCAACTGGCCAGAGCTCAACACCGAAATTGTGAATGTCCAGCGATTGCTCCTACACTAAAGGTGCCAGCCCTGAAACCTGTTCCTGGTCCTCATCTCCCACTGGTAACCTCTAAAACGAACCACAAACACTTGCGCTCTGAACTTGTTTAGACACTCAAAGGTCCAGACGTATCATCGCTTCCTTTCGCTAATTCACGTCAGAGCTCAACACCGAAATTGCGAACGTCCAGCGATTGCTCCTACACTAAAGGTGCCAGCCCTGAAAGCTCTTGCTGGTCCTCATCTCCCACTGGTAACCTCTAAAACCAACCACAAACACTTGGGCTCTGAACTTGTTTAGCCTACTAAAACTTCCAACGTACACAGCCTCTCCTGCTCAATCTGGCCAGAGCTCAACACCGAAATTGCGAACGTCCAGCGATTGCTCCTACACTAAAGGTGCCAGCCCTGAAAGCTGTTGCTGGTCCTCATCTCCCACTGGTAACCTCTCAAACGAAGCACAAACACTTGGGCTCTGAAATTGTTTAGGCTACTAAAACTTCCAACGTACACAGCCTCGCCTCCTCAATCTGGCCAGAGCTCAACACCGAAATTGCGAACGTCCAGCGATTGCTCCTACACTAAAGGTGCCAGCCCTGAAAGCTGTTGCTGGTCCTCATCTCCCACTGGTAACCTCTAAAACGAACCACAAACACTTGCGCTCTGAACTTGTTTAGGCTACTAAAACTTCCAACGTACACAGCCTCTCCTGCTCAATCTGGCCAGAGCTAAACACCGAAATTGTGAACGTCCAGCGATGCTCCTACACTAAAGGTGCCAGCCCTGAAAGCTGTTGCTGGTCCTCATCTCCCACTGGTAACCTCTCAAACGAACCACAAACTCTTGGGCTCTGAACTTGCTTAGACACTCAAAGGTCCAGACGTATCATCGCTTCCTTTCGCTAATTCACGTCAGAGCTCAACACCGAAATTGCGAACGTCCAGCGATTGCTCCTACACTAAAGGTGCCAGCCCTGAAAGCTCTTGCTGGTCCTCATCTCCCACTGGTAACCTCTCAAACGAACCACAAACACTTGGGCTCTGAACTTGTTTAGACACTCAAAGATCCAGACATATCATCGCTTCCTTTCGCTAATTCACGTCAGAGCTCAACACCGAAATTGCGAACGTCCAGCGATTGCTCCTACATTAAAGGTGCCAGCCCTGAAAGCTGTTGCTGGTCCTCATCTCCCACTGGTAACCTCTAAAACGAACCACAAACACTTGGGCTCTGAACGTGTTTAGACACTCAAAGGTCCAGACATATCATCGCTTCCTTTCGCTAATTCACGTCAGAGCTCAACACCGAAATTGCGAACGTCCAGCGATTGCTCCTACACTAAAGGTGCCAGCCCTGAAACCTGTTCCTGGTCCTCATCTCCCACTGGTAACCTCTAAAACGAACCACAAACACTTGGGCTCTGAATTTGTTTAGACACTCAAAGGTCCAGACGTATCATCGCTTCCTTTCGCTAATTCACGTCAGAGCTCAACACCGAAATTGCGAACGTCCAGCGATTGCTCCTACACTAAAGGTGCCAGCCCTGAAAGCTGTTGCTGGTCCTCATCTCCCACTGGTAACCTCTAAAACCAACCACAAACACTTGTGCTCTGAACTTGTTTAGGCTACTAAAACTTCGAACGTACACAGCCTCTCCTTGTCAACCTGGCCAAAGTTCAACACCGAAATTGCGAACGTCCAGCGATTCCTCCTACACTAAAGGTGCCAGCCCTGAAAGCTCTTGCTCGTCCTCATCTCCCACTGGTAACCTCTAAAACGAACCACAAACACTTGGGCTCTGAACTTGTTTAGACACTCAAAGGTCCAGACATATCATCGCTTCCTTTCGCTAATTCACGTCAGAGCTCAACACCGAAATTGCGAACGTCCAGCGATTGCTCCTACACTAAAGGTGCCAGCCCTGAAAGCTCTTGCTGGTCCTCATCTCCCACTGGTAACCTCTAAAACGAACCACAAACACTTGGGCTCTGAACTTGTTTAGGCTACTAAAACTTCCAACGTACACAGCCTCTCCTGCTCAATCCGGCCAGAGCTAAACACCGAAATTGCGAACGTCCAGCGATTGCTCCTACACTAAAGGTGCTAGCCCTGAAAGCTCTTGCTGGTCCTCATCTCCCACTGGTAACCTCTCAAACGAACCACAAACACTTGGGCTCTGAACTTGTTTAGACACTCAAAGGTCCAGACATATCATCGCTTCCTTTCGCTAATTCACGTCAGAGCTCAACACCGAAATTGCGAACGTCCAGCGATTGCTCCTACACTAAAGGTGCCAGCCCTGAAAGCTCTTGCTGGTCCTCATCTCCCACTGGTAACCTCTAAAACGAACCACAAACAGTTGGGCTCTGAACTTGTTTAGGATACTAAAAGTACCAACGTACACAGCCTCTCCTGCTCAATCTGGACAGAGCTCAACACTGAAATTGTGAACGTCCAGCGATTGCTCCTACACTAAAGGTGCCAGCCCTGAAAGCTCTTGCTGGTCCTCATCTCCCACTGGTAACCTCTAAAACCAACCACAAACACTTGCGCTCTGAACTTGTTTAGGCTACTAAAACTTCGAACGTACACAGCCTCTCCTGGTCAATCTGGCCAAAGTTCAACACCGAAATTGCGAACGTCCAGCGATTGCTCCTACACTAAAGGTGCCAGCCCTGAAAGCTCTTGCTCGTCCTCATCTCCCACTGGTAACTTCTAAAACAAACCACAAACACTTGGGCTCTGAACTTGTTTAGGCACTCAAAGGTCCAGACATATCATCGCTTCCTTTCGCTAATTCACGTCAGAGCTCAACACCGAAATTGCGAACGTCCAGCGATTGCTCCTACACTAAAGGTGCCAGCCCTGAAAGCTCTTGCTGGTCCTCATCTCCCACTGGTAACCTCTAAAACGAACCACAAACACTTGCGCTCTGAACTTGTTTAGCCTACTAAAACTTCCAACGTACACAGCCTCTCCTGCTCAATCTGGCCAGAGCTCAACACTGAAATTGCGAACGTCCAGCGATTGCTCCTACACTAAAGGTGCCAGCCCTGAAAGCTGTTGCTGGTCCTCATCTCCCACTGGTAACCTCTCAAACGAACCACAAACACTTGGGCTCTGAACTTGTTTAGACACTCAAAGTTCCATACGTATCATTGCTTCCTTTTGCTCTTACACGTCAGAGCTCAACACCGAAATTGCGAACGTCCAGTGATTGCTCCTACACTAAAGGTGCCAGCCCTGAAAGCTCTTGCTGGTCCTCATCTCCCACTGGTAACCTCTCAAAGTAACCACAAACACTTGGGCTCTGAACTTGTTTAGGCACTCAAAGGTCCAGACGTATCATCGCTTCCTTTCGCTAATTCACGTCAGAGCTCAACACCAAAACTGCGAACGTCCAGCGATTGCTCCTACACTAAAGGTGCCAGCCCTGAAAGCTCTCGCTGGTCCTCATCTCCCACTGGTAACCTCTAAAACGAACCACAAACAGTTGGGCTCTGAACTTGTTTAGGATACTAAAAGTACCAACGTACACAGCCTCTCCTGCTCAATCTGGACAGAGCTCAACACTGAAATTGTGAACGTCCAGCGATTGCTCCTACACTAAAGGTGCCAGCCCTGAAAGCTCTTGCTGGTCCTCATCTCCCACTGGTAACCTCTAAAACCAACCACAAACACTTGCGCTCTGAACTTGTTTAGGCTACTAAAACTTCGAACGTACACAGCCTCTCCTGGTCAATCTGGCCAAAGTTCAACACCGAAATTGCGAACGTCCAGCGATTGCTCCTACACTAAAGGTGCCAGCCCTGAAAGCTCTTGCTCGTCCTCATCTCCCACTGGTAACTTCTAAAACAAACCACAAACACTTGGGCTCTGAACTTGTTTAGGCACTCAAAGGTCCAGACATATCATCGCTTCCTTTCGCTAATTCACGTCAGAGCTCAACACCGAAATTGCGAACGTCCAGCGATTGCTCCTACACTAAAGGTGCCAGCCCTGAAAGCTCTTGCTGGTCCTCATCTCCCACTGGTAACCTCTAAAACGAACCACAAACACTTGCGCTCTGAACTTGTTTAGCCTACTAAAACTTCCAACGTACACAGCCTCTCCTGCTCAATCTGGCCAGAGCTCAACACTGAAATTGCGAACGTCCAGCGATTGCTCCTACACTAAAGGTGCCAGCCCTGAAAGCTCTTGCTGGTCCTCATCTCCCACTGGTAACCTCTCAAACGAACCACAAACACTTGGGCTCTGAACTTGTTTAGACACTCAAAGTTCCATACGTATCATTGCTTCCTTTTGCTCTTACACGTCAGAGCTCAACACCGAAATTGCGAACGTCCAGTGATTGCTCCTACACTAAAGGTGCCAGCCCTGAAAGCTCTTGCTGGTCCTCATCTCCCACTGGTAACCTCTCAAAGTAACCACAAACACTTGGGCTCTGAACTTGTTTAGGCACTCAAAGGTCCAGACGTATCATCGCTTCCTTTCGCTAATTCACGTCAGAGCTCAACACCAAAACTGCGAACGTCCAGCGATTGCTCCTACACTAAAGGTGCCAGCCCTGAAAGCTCTCGCTGGTCCTCATCTCCCACTGGTAACCTCTAAAACGAACCACAAACACTTGGGCTCTGAACTTGTTTAGACACTCAAATGTCCAGATTTAACATCGCTTCCTTTCGCTAATTCACATCAGAGCTCAACACCAAAACTGCGAACGTCCAGCAATTGCTCCTAAACTAAAGGTGCCAGCCCTGAATGCTGTTGCTGTTCCTCATCTCCCACTGGTAACCTCTAAAACGAACCACAAACACTTGGGCTCTGAACTTGTTTAGGCTACTAAAACTTCCAACGTACACAGCTTCTCCTGCTCAATCTGGCCAGAGCTCAACACCGAAATTGCGAACGTCCAGCGATTGCTCCCACACTAAAGGTGCCAGCCCTGAAAGCTGTTTCTGGTCCTCATCTCCCACTGGTAACCTCTAAAACGAACCACAAACACTTGGGCTCTGAACTTGTTTAGGCTACCAAAACTTCCAACGTACAATGCCTCTCCTGCTCAATCTGGACAAAGTTCAACAGCGAAATTCCGAACGTCCAGCGATTGCTCCTACACTAAAGGTGCCAGCCCTGAAAGCTCTTGCTGGTCCTCATCTCCCACTGGTAGCCTCTAAAACGAACCACAAACACTTGGGTTCTGAACTTGTTTAGATACTCAAAGGTCCAGACGTATCATCGCTTCCTTTCGCTAATTCACGTCAGAGCTCAACACCAAAACTGCGAACGTCCAGCGATTGCTCCTACACTAAAGGTGCCAGCCCTGAAAGCTGTTGCTGGTCCTCATCTCCCACTGGTAACCTCTAAAACGAACCACAAACACTTGGGCTCTGAACTTGTTTAGACACTCAAAGGTCCAGACGTATCATTGCTTCCTTTCGCTAATTCACGTCAGACCTCAACAACAAAATTGCGAACGTCCAGCGATTGCTCCTACACTAAAGGTGCCAGCCCTGAAAGCTCTTGCTCGTCCTCATCTCCCACTGGTAACCCCTAAAACGAACCACAAACACTTGGGCTCTGAACTTGTTATAGGGACTCAAAGGTCCAGACATATCATCGCTTCCTTTCGCTAATTCACGCCAGAGCTCAACACCGAAATTGCGAACGTCCAGCGATTGCTCCTACACTAAAGGTGCCAGTCCTGAAAGCTCTTGCTGGTCCTCATCTCCCACTGGTAACCTCTCAAACGAACCACAAACACTTGCGCTCTGAACTTGTTTAGGCTACTAAAACTACCAACGTACACAGCCTCTCCTGCTCAATCTGGCCAAAGTTCAACACCGAAATTGCGAACGTCCAGCGATTGCTCCTACACTAAAGGTGCCAGCCCTGAAACCTGTCGCTGGTCCTCATCTCCCACTGGTAACCTCTAAAACGAACCACAAACACTTGGGCTCTGAACTTGTTTAGACACTCAAAGGTCCAGACGTATCATCGCTTCCTGTCGCTAATTCACGTCAGAGCTCAACACCGAAATTGCGAACGTCCAGCGATTGCTCCTACACTAAAGGTGCCAGCCCTGAAAGCTGTTGCTGGTCCTCATCTCCCACTGGTAACCTCTCAAACGAACCACAAACACTTGCGCTCTGAACTTGTTTAGGCTACTAAAACTTCCAACGTACACAGCCTCTCCTGCTCAATCTGGCCAGAGCTCAACACCGAAATTGCGAACGTCCAGCGATTGCTCCTACACTAAAAGTGCCAGCCCTGAATGCTGTTGCTGGCCCAAATCTCCCACTGGTAACCTCTAAAATGAACCACAAACACTTGGGCTCTGAACTTGTTTAGACACTCAAAGGTCCAGACGTATCATTGCTTCCTTTTGCTCTTACACGTCAGAGCTCAACACCGAAATTGCGAACGTCCAGCGATTGCTCCTACACTAAAGGTGCCAGCCCTGAAAGCTCTTGCTGGTCCTCATCTCCCACTGGTAACCTCTCAAACGAACCACAAACAGTTGGGCTCTGAACTTGTTTAGGCTACTAAAACTTCCAACGTACACAGCCTCTCCTGCTCAATCTGGCCAGAGCTCAACACCGAAATTGCGAACGTCCAGCGATTGCTCCTACACTAAAGGTGCCAGCCCTGAATGCTGTCGCTGGTCCTCATCTCCCACTGGTAACCTCTAAAACGAACTACAAACACTTGGGCTCTGAACTTGTTTAGGCTACTAAAACTTCCAACGTACACAGCCTCTCCTGCTCAATCCGGCCAGAGCTCAACACCGAAATTGCGAACGTCCAGCGATTGCTCCTACACTAAAGGTGCCAGCCCTGAATGCTGTTGCTGGCCCAAATCTCCCACTGGTAACCTCTCAAACGAACCAGAAACACTTGGGCTCTGAACTTGTTTAGACACTCAAAGGTCCAGACGTATCATTGCTTCCTTTTGTTCTTACACGTCAGAGCTCAACACCGAAATTGCGAACGTCCAGCGATTGCTCCTACACTAAAGGTGCCAGCCCTGAAAGCTCTTGCTGGTCCTCATCTCCCACTGGTAACCGCTCAAACGAACCACAAACAGTTGGGCTCTGAACTTGTTTAGGCTACTAAAACTTCCAACGTACACAGCCTCTCCTGCTCAATCTGGCCAGAGCTCAACACCGAAATTGCGAACGTCCAGCGATTGCTCCTACACTAAAGGTGCCAGCCCTGAATGCTGTCGCTGGTCCTCATCTCCCACTGGTAACCTCTAAAATGAACCACAAACACTTGGGCTCTGAACTTGTTTAGACACTCAAAGGTCCAGACGTATCATTGCTTCCTTTTGCTCTTACACGTCAGAGCTCAACACCGAAATTGCGAACGTCCAGCGATTGCTCCTACACTAAAGGTGCCAGCCCTGAAAGCTCTTGCTGGTCCTCATCTCCCACTGGTAACCTCTAAAACGAACCACAAACACTTGGGCTCTGAACTTGTTTAGGCACTCAAAGGTCCAGACATATCATCGCTTCCTTTCTCTAATTCACGTCAGAGCTCAACACCGAAATTGCGAACGTCCAGCGATTGCTCCTACATTAAAAGTGCCAGCCCTGAAAGCTCTTGCTGGTCCTCATCTCCCACTGGTAACCTCTAAAACGAACCACAAACACTTGGGCTCTGAACTTGTTTAGGCTACTAAAGCTTCCAACGTACACAGCGTCTCCTGCTCAATCTGGCCAGAGCTCAAAACCAAAATTGCGAACGTCCAGCGATTGCTCCTACATTAAAGGTGCCAGCCCTGAAAGCTCTTGCTGGTCCTCATCTCCCACTGGTAACCTCTCAAACGAACCACAAACACTTGGGCTCTGAACTTGTTTAGGCTAGTAAAACTTCCAACGTACACAGCCTCTCCTGCTCAATCTGGCGAGAGCTCAACACCGAAATTGCGAACGTCCAGCGATTGCTCCTACACTAAAGGTGCCAGCCCTGAAAGCTCTTGCTGGTCCTCATCTCCAACTGGTAACCTCTAAAACGAAGCACAAACACTTGGGCTCTGAACTTGTTTAGGCTACTAAAACTTCCAACGTACACAGCCTCGCCTCCTCAATCTGGCCAGAGCTCAACACCGAAATTGCGAACGTCCAGCGATTGCTCCTACACTAAAGGTGCCAGCCCTGAAAGCTCCTGCTGGTCCTCATCTCCCACTGGTAACCTCTCAAACGAACCACAAACACTTGGGCTCTGAACTTGTTTAGGCTACTAAAACTTCCAAAGTACATTGCCTCTCCTGCTCAACTGGCCAGAGCTCAACACCGAAATTGTGAACGTCCAGCGATGCTCCTACACTAAAGGTGCCAGCCCTGAAACCTGTTGCTGGTCCTCATCTCCCACTGGTAACCTCTAAAACGAACCACAAACACTTGGGCTCTGAACTTGTTTAGACACTCAAAGGTCCAGACATATCATCGCTTCCTTTCGCTAATTCACGTCAGAGCTCAACACCGAAATTGCGAACGTCCAGCGATTGCTCCTACACTAAAGGTGCCAGCCCTGAAAGCTCTTGCTGGTCCTCATCTCCCACTGGTAACCGCTCAAACGAACCACAAACAGTTGGGCTCTGAACTTGTTTAGGCTACTAAAACTTCCAACGTACACAGCCTCTCCTGCTCAATCTGGCCAGAGCTCAACACCGAAATTGCGAACGTCCAGCGATTGCTCCTACACTAAAGGTGCCAGCTCTGAATGCTGTCGCTGGTCCTCATCTCCCACTGGTAACCTCTAAAATGAACTACAAACACTTGGGCTCTGAACTTGTTTAGGCTACTAAAACTTGCAACGTACACAGCCTCTCCTGCTCAATCCGGCCAGAGCTCAACACCGAAATTGCGAACGTCCAGCGATTGCTCCTACACTAAAAGTGCCAGCCCTGAATGCTGTTGCTGGCCCAAATCTCCCACTGGTAACCTCTAAAATGAACCACAAACACTTGGGCTCTGAACTTGTTTAGACACTCAAAGGTCCAGACGTATCATTGCTTCCTTTTGCTCTTACACGTCAGAGCTCAACACCGAAATTGCGAACGTCCAGCGATTGCTCCTACACTAAAGGTGCCAGCCCTGAAAGCTCTTGCTGGTCCTCATCTCCCACTGGTAACCGCTCAAACGAACCACAAACAGTTGGGCTCTGAACTTGTTTAGGTTACTAAAACTTCCAACGTACACAGCCTCTCCTGCTCAATCTGGACAGAGCTCAACACCGAAATTGCGAACGTCCAGCGATTGCTCCTACACTAAAGGTGCCAGCCCTGAATGCTGTCGCTGGTCCTCATCTCCCACTGGTAACCTCTAAAACGAACTACAAACACTTGGGCTCTGAACTTGTTTAGGCTACTAAAACTTCCAACGTACACAGCCTCTCCTGCTCAATCCGGCCAGAGCTCGACACCGAAATTGCGAACGTCCAGCGATTGCTCCTACACTAAAGGTGCCAGCCCTGAATGCTGTTGCTGGCCCAAATCTCCCATTGGTAACCTCTAAAATGAACCACAAACACTTGGGCTCTGAACTTGTTTAGACACTCAAAGGTCCAGACGTATCATTGCTTCCTTTTGCTCTTACACGTCAGAGCTCAACACCGAAATTGCGAACGTCCAGCGATTGCTCCTACACTAAAGGTGCCAGCCCTGAAAGCTCTTGCTGGTCCTCATCTCCCACTGGTAACGTCTCAAAGTAACCACAAACAGTTGGGCTCTGAACTTGTTTAGGCACTCAAAGGTCCAGACGTATCATCGCTTCCTTTCGCTAATTCACGTCAGAGCTCAACACCAAAACTGCGAACGTCCAGCGATTGCTCCTACACTAAAGGTGCCAGCCCTGAAAGCTCTTGCTGGTCCTCATCTCCCACTGGTAACCTCTAAAACGAACCACAAACACTTGGGCTCTGAACTTGTTTAGGCTACCAAAACTTCCAACGTACACAGCCTCTCCTGCTCAATCTGGACAAAGTTCAACAGCGAAATTCCGAACGTCCAGCGATTGCTCCTACACTAAAGGTGCCAGCCCTGAAAGCTCTTGCTGGTCCTCATCTCCCACTGGTAGCCTCTAAAACGAACCACAAACACTTGGGCTCTGAACTTGTTTAGATACTCAAAGGTCCAGACGTATCATCGCTTCCTTTCGCTAATTCACGTCAGAGCTCAACACCAAAACTGCGAACGTCCAGCGATTGCTCCTACACTAAAGGTGCCAGCCCTGAAAGCTCTTGCTGGTCCTCATCTCCCTCTGGTAACCTCTAAAACTAACCAGAAACACTTGGGCTCTGAACTTGTTTAGGCTACCAAAACTTCCAACGTACACAGCCTCTCCTGCTCAATCTGGACAAAGTTCAACAGCGAAATTCCGAACGTCCAGCGATTGCACCTACACTAAAGGTGCCAGCCCTGAAAGCTCTTGCTGGTCCTCATCTCCCACTGGTAACCTCTCAAACGAACCACAAACACTTGGGCTCTGAACTTGTTTAGATACTCAAAGTTCCAGACGTATCATCGCTTCCTTTCGCTAATTCACGTCAGAGCTCAACACCAAAACTGCGAACGTCCAGCGATTGCTCCTACACTAAAGGTGCCAGCCCTGAAAGCTCTTGCGGGTCCTCATCTCCCACTGGTAACCTCTCAAACGAACCACAAGTACTTGGGCTCTGAACTTGTTTAGACACTCAAAGGTCCAGACGTATCATTGCTTCCTTTCGCTAATTCACGCAGACCTCAACAACAAAATTGCGAACGTCCAGCGATTGCTCCTACACTAAAGGTTCCAGCCCTGAAAGCTCTTGCTCGTCCTCATCTTCCACTGGTAACCTCTAAAACGAACCACAAACACTTGGTCTCTGAACTTGTTTAGGCACTCAAAGGTCCAGACATATCATCGCTTCCTTTCGCTAATTCACGTCAGAGCTCAACACCGAAATTGCGAACGTCCAGCGATTGCTCCTACACTAAAGGTGCCAGCCCTGAAAGCTCTTGCTGGTCCTCATCTCCCACTGGTAACCTCTAAAACGAACCACAAACACTTGGGCTCTGAACTTGTTTAGGCTACCAAAACTTCCAACGTACACAGCCTCTCCTGCTCAATCTGGACAAAGTTCAACAGCGAAATTCCGAACGTCCAGCGATTGCTCCTACACTAAAGGTGCCAGCCCTGAAAGCTCTTGCTGGTCCTCATCTCCCACTGGTAGCCTCTAAAACGAACCACAAACACTTGGGCTCTGAACTTGTTTAGATACTCAAAGGTCCAGACGTATCATCGCTTCCTTTCGCTAATTCACGTCAGAGCTCAACACCGAAATTGCGAACGTCCAGCGATTGCTCCTACACTAAAGGTGTCAGCCCTGAAAGCTGTTGCTGGTCCTCATCTCCCACTGGTAACCTCTCAAGCGAAGCACAAACACTTGGGCTCTGAACTTGTTTAGGCTACTAAAACTTCCAACGTACACAGCCTCTCCTGCTCAATCTGGCCAGAGCTCAACACCGAAATTGCGAACGTCCAGCGATTGCTCCTACACTAAAGGTGCCAGCCCTGAAACCTGTTGCTGGTCCTCATCTCCCACTGGTAACCTCTATACCGAACCACAAACACTTGGGCTCTGAACTTGTTTAGGCTACTAAAACTTCCAACGTACACAGCCTCTCCTGCTCAATCTGGCCAGAGCTCAACACTGAAATTGCGAACGTCCAGCGATTGCTCCTACACTAAAGGTGCCAGCCCTGAATGCTGTCGCTGGTCCTCATCTCCCACTGGTAACCTCTAAAACGAACTACAAACACTTGGGCTCTGAACTTGTTTAGGCTACTAAAACTTCCAACGTACACAGCCTCTCCTGCTCAATCTGGCCAGAGCTCAACACCGAAATTGCGAACGTCCAGCGATTGCTCCTACACTAAAGGTGCCAGCCCTGAAAGCTGTTGCTGGTCCTCATCTCCCACTGGTAACCTCTAAAATGAACCACAAACACTTGGGCTCTGAACTTGTTTAGACACTCAAAGGTCCAGACATATCATCGCTTCCTTTCGCTAATTCACGTCAGAGCTCAACACCGAAATTGCGAACGTCCAGCGATTGCTCCTACACTAAAGGTGCCAGCCCTGAATGCTGTTGCTGGCCCAAATCTCCCACTGGTAACCTCTAAAATGAACCACAAACACTTGGGCTCTGAACTTGTTTAGACACTCAAAGGTCCAGACGTATCATTGCTTCCTTTTGCTCTTACACGTCAGAGCTGAACACCGAAATTGCGAACGTCCAGCGATAGCTCCTACACTAAAGGTGCCAGCCCTGAAAGCTCTTGCTGGTCCTCATCTCCCACTGGTAACCTCTAAAACGAACCACAAACACTTGGGCTCTGAACTTGTTTAGACACTCAAATGTCCAGATGTATCATCGCTTCCTTTCGCTAATTCACATCAGAGCTCAACACCAAAACTGCGAACGTCCAGCAATTGCTCCTCCACTAAAGGTGCCAGCCCTGAATGCTGTTGCTGGTCCTCATCTCCCACTGGTAACCTCTAAAACGAACCACAAACACTTGGGCTCTGAACTTGTTTAGGCTACTAAAACTTCCAACGTACACAGCATCGCCTGCTCAATCTGGCCAGAGCTCAACACCGAAATTGCGAACGTCCAGCGATTGCTCCTACACTAAAGGTGCCAGCCCTGAAAGCTCTTGCTGGTCCTCATCTCCCACTGGTAACCTCTAAAACGAACCACAAACACTTGGGCTCTGAACTTGTTTAGGCTACTAAAACTTCCAACGTACACAGCCTCTCCTGCTCAATCCGGCCAGAGCTCAACACCGAAATTGCGAACGTCCAGCGATTGCTCCTACACTAAAGCTGCCAGCCCTGAAAGCTGTTGCTGGTCCTCATCTCCCACTGGTAACCTCTAAAACAAACCACAAACACTTGGGCTCTGAACTTGTTTAGGCTACTAAAACTTCCAACGTACACAGCCTCTCCTGCTCAATCCGGCCAGAGCTCAACACTGAAATTGCGAACGTCCAGCGATTGCTCCTACACTAAAGGTGCCAGCCCTGAATGCTGTCGCTGGTCCTCATCTCCCACTGGTAACCTCTCAAACGAACCACAAGTACTTGGGCTCTGAACTTGTTTAGACACTCAAAGGTCCAGACATATCATCGCTTCCTTTTCCTAATTAACGTCAGAGCTGAACACCGAAATTGCGAACGTCCAGCGATTGCTCCTACACTAAAGGTGCCAGCCCTGAAAGCTCTTGCTGGTCCTCATCTCCCACTGGTAACGTCTCGAAGTAACCACAAACACTTGGGCTCTGAACTTGTTTAGGCACTCAAAGGTCCAGACATATCATCGCTTCCTTTCTCTAATTCACGTCAGAGCTCAACACCGAAATTGCGAACGTCCAGCGATTGCTCCTACACTAAAGGTGCCAGCCCTGAAAGCTCCTGCTGGTCCTCATCTCCCACTGGTAACCTCTCAAACGAACCACAAACACTTGCGCTCTGAACTTGTTTAGGCTACTAAAACTTCCAACGTACACAGCCTCTCCTGCTCAATCTGGCCAGAGCTCAACACTGAAATTGCGAACATCCAGCGATTGCTCCTACACTAAAGGTGCCAGCCCTGAATGCTGTCGCTGGTCCTCATCTCCCACTGGTAACCTCTAAAACGAACTACAAACACTTGGGCTCTGAACTTGTTTAGGCTACTAAAACTTCCAACGTACACAGCCTCTCATGCTCAATCCGGCAGAGCTCAACAAAGAAATTGCGAACGTCCAGCGGTTGCTCCTACATTAAAGGTGCCAGCCCTGAAAGCTGTTGCTGGTCCTCATCTCCCACTGGTAACCTCTAAAACGAACCACAAACACTTGGGCTCTGAACTTGTTTAGGCTACTAAAACTTCCAACGTACACAGCCTCTCCTGCTCAATCTGGCCAGAGCTCAACACTGAAATTGCGAACGTCCAGCGATTGCTCCTACACTAAAGGTGTCAGCCCTGAAAGCTGTTGCTGGTCCTCATCTCCCACTGGTAACCTCTCAAACGAAGCACAAACACTTGGGCTCTGAACTTGTTTAGGCTACTAAAACTTCCAACGTACACAGCCTCGCCTCCTCAATCTGGCCAGAGCTCAACACCGAAATTGCGAACGTCCAGCGATTGCTCCTACACTAAAGGCGCCAGCCCTGAATGCTGTTGCTGGCCCAAATCTCCCACTGGTAACCTCTAAAATGAACCACAAACACTTGGGCTCTGAACAAGACACTCAAAGGTCCAGACGTATCATTGCTTCCTTTTGCTCTTACACGTCAGAGCTGAACACCGAAATGCGAACGTCCAGCGATAGCTCCTACACTAAAGGTGCCAGCCCTGAAAGCTCTTGCTGGTCCTCATCTCCCACTTGGTAACCTCTAAACGAACCACAAACAGTTGGGCTCTGAACTTGTTTAGGCACTCAAAGGTCCAGACGTATCATCGCTTCCTTTCGCTAATTCACGTCAGAGCTCAACACCAAAACTGCGAACGTCCAGCGATTGCTGCTACACTAAAGGTGCCCAGCCCTGAAACCTGTTGCTGGTCCTCATCTCCCACTGGTAACCTCTAAAACGAACCACAAACACTTGGGCTCTGACTTGTTTAGACACTCAAATGTCCAGATGTATCATCGCTTCCTTTCGCTAATTCACATCAGAGCTCAACACCAAAACTGCGAACGTCCAGCAATTGCTCCTCCACTAAAGGTGCCAGCCCTGAATGCTGTTGCTGGTCCTCATCTCCCACTGGTAACCTCTAAAACGAACCACAAACACTTGGGCTCTGAACTTGTTTAGGCTACTAAAACTTCCAACGTACACAGCATCGCCTGCTCAATCTGGCCAGAGCTCAACACCGAAATTGCGAACGTCCAGCGATTGCTCCTACACTAAAGGTGCCAGCCCTGAAAGCTCTTGCTGGTCCTCATCTCCCACTGGTAACCTCTCAAACGAACCACAACACTTGGGCTCTGAACTTGTTTAGCCTACTAAAACTTCCAACGTACACAGCCTCTCCTGCTCAATCTGGCCAGAGCTCAACACTGAAATTGCGAACGTCCAGCGATTGCTCCTACACTAAAGGTGCCAGCCCTGAATGCTGTCGCTGGTCCTCATCTCCCACTGGTAACCTCTAAAACGAACTACAAACACTTGGGCTCTGAACTTGTTTAGGCTACTAAAACTTCCAACGTACACAGCCTCTCCTGCTCAATCCGGCCAGAGCTCAACACCGAAATTGCGAACGTCCAGCGATTGCTCCTACACTAAAGCTGCCAGCCCTGAAAGCTGTTGCTGGTCCTCATCTCCCACTGGTAACCTCTAAAACAAACCACAAACACTTGGGCTCTGAACTTGTTTAGGCTACTAAAACTTCCAACGTACACAGCCTCGCCTCCTCAATCCGGCAGAGCTCACAAAGAAATTGCGAACGTCCAGCGATTGCTCCTACATTAAAGGTGCCAGCCCTGAAAGCTCTTGCTGGTCCTCATCTCCCACTGGTATCCTCTAAAACGAACCACAAACACTTGGGCTCTGAACTTGTTTAGGCTACTAAAACTTCCAACGTACACAGCCTCTCCTGCTCAATCTGGCCAGAGCTCAACACCGAAATTGCGAACGTCCAGCGATTGCTCCTACACTAAAGGTGCCAGCCCTGAAAGCTCCTGCTGGTCCTCATCTCCCACTGGTAACCTCTCAAACGAACCACAAACACTTGGGCTCTGACTTGTTTAGCCTACTAAAACTTCAACGTACACAGCCTCGCCTCCTCAATCTGGCCAGAGCTCAACACCGAAATTGCGAACGTCCAGCGATTGCTCCTACACTAAAGGTGCCAGCCCTGAAAGCTGTTGCTGGTCCTCATCTCCCACTGGTAACCTCTAAAACGAACCAGAAACACTTGGGCTCTGAACTTGTTTAGGCTACTAAAACTTCCAACGTACACAGCCTCTCCTGCTCAATCTGGCCAGAGCTCAACACTGAAATTGCGAACGTCCAGCGATTGCTCCTACACTAAAGGTGCCAGCCCTGAATGCTGTCGCTGGTCTCATCTCCCACTGGTAACCTCTAAAACGAACTACAAACACTTGGGCTCTGAACTTGTTTAGGCTACTAAAACTTCCAACGTACACAGCCTCTCATGCTCAATCTGGCAGAGCTCAACAAAGAAATTGCGAACGTCCAGCGATTGCTCCTACACTAAAGGTGCCAGCCCTGAAAGCTCTTGCTGGTCCTCATCTCCCACTGGTATCCTCTAAACGAACCACAAACACTTGGGCTCTGAACTTGTTTAGGGCTACTAAAACTTCCAACGTACACAGCCTCTCCTGCTCAATCTGGCCAGAGCTCAACACCGAAATTGCGAACGTCCAGCGATTGCTCCTACACTAAAGGTGCCAGCCCTGAAAGCTCTTGCTGGTCCTCATCTCCCACTGGTAACCTCTCAAACGAACCACAAACACTTGGGCTCTGAACTTGTTTAGGCCTACTAAAACTTCCAACGTACACAGCCTCGCCTCCTCAATCTGGCCAGAGCTCAACACCGAAATTGCGAACGTCCAGCGATTGCTCCTACACTAAAGGTGCCAGCCCTGAAAGCTGTTGCTGGTCCTCATCTCCCACTGGTAACCTCTAAAACGAACCACAAACACTTGCGCTCTGAACTTGTTTAGGCTACTAAAACTTCCAACGTACACAGCCTCTCCTGCTCAATCTGGCCAGAGCTCAACACTGAAATTGCGAACGTCCAGCGATTGCTCCTACACTAAAGGTGCCAGCCCTGAATGCTGTCGCTGGTCCTCATCTCCCACTGGTAACCTCTAAAACGAACTACAAACACTTGGGCTCTGAACTTTTTTAGGCTACTAAAACTTCCAACGTACACAGCCTCCCCTGCTCAATCCGGCCAGAGCTCAACACCGAAATTGCGAACGTCCAGCGATTGCTCCTACACTAAAGGTGCCAGCCCTGAAAGCTGTTGCTGGTCCTCATCTCCCACTGGTAACCTCTAAACGAACCAGAAACACTTGGGCTCTGAACTTGTTTAGGCTACTAAAACTTCCAACGTACACAGCCTCTCCTGCTCAATCTGGCCAGAGCTCAACACTGAAATTGCGAACGTCCAGCGATTGCTCCTACACTAAAGGTGCCAGCCCTGAATGCTGTCGCTGGTCCTCATCTCCACTGGTAACCTCTAAAACGAACTACAACACTTGGGCTCTGAACTTGTTTAGGCTACTAAAACTTCCAACGTACACAGCCTCTCATGCTCAATCCGGCAGAGCTCAACAAAGAAATTGCGAACGTCCAGCGATTGCTCCTACATTAAAGGTGCCAGCCCTGAAAGCTCTTGCTGGTCCTCATCTCCACTGGTATCCTCTAAAACGAACCACAAACACTTGGGCTCTGAACTTGTTTAGGCTACTAAAACTTCCAACGTACACAGCCTCTCCTGCTCAATCTGGCCAGAGCTCAACACCGAAATTGCGAACGTCCAGCGATTGCTCCTACACTAAAGGTGCCAGCCCTGAAAGCTCTTGCTGGTCCTCATCTCCCACTGGTAACCTCTCAAACGAACCACAAACACTTGGGCTCTGAACTTGTTTAGCCTACTAAAACTTCCAACGTACACAGCCTCGCCTCCTCAATCTGGCCAGAGCTCAACACCGAAATTGCGAACGTCCAGCGATTGCTCCTACACTAAAGGTGCCAGCCCTGAAAGCTCTTGCTGGTCCTCATCTCCACTGGTAACCTCTCAAACGAACCACAAACACTTGCGCTCTGAACTTGTTTAGGCTACTAAAACTTCCAACGTACACAGCCTCTCCTGCTCAATCTGGCCAGAGCTCAACACTGAAATTGCGAACGTCCAGCGATTGCTCCTACACTAAAGGTGCCAGCCCTGAATGCTGTCGCTGGTCCTCATCTCCCACTGGTAACCTCTAAAACGAACTACAAACACTTGGGCTCTGAACTTGTTTAGGCTACTAAAACTTCCAACGTACACAGCCTCTCATGCTCAATCCGGCAGAGCTCACAAAGAAATTGCGAACGTCCAGCGATTGCTCCTACATTAAAGGTGCCAGCCCTGAAAGCTGTTGCTGGTCCTCATCTCCCACTGGTATCCTCTAAAACGAACCACAAACACTTGGGCTCTGAACTTGTTTAGCCTACTAAAACTTCCAACGTACACAGCCTCTCCTGCTCAATCTGGCCAGAGCTCAACACTGAAATTGCGAACGTCCAGCGATTGCTCCTACACTAAAGGTGCCAGCCCTGAATGCTGTCGCTGGTCCTCATCTCCCACTGGTAACCTCTAAAACGAACTACAAACACTTGGGCTCTGAACTTGTTTAGGCTACTAAACTTCCAACGTACACAGCCTCGCCTCCTCAATCCGGCAGAGCTCAACAAAGAAATTGCGAACGTCCAGCGATTGCTCCTACATTAAAGGTGCCAGCCCTGAAAGCTCTTGCTGGTCCTCATCTCCCACTGGTATCCTCTAAAACGAACCACAAACACTTGGGCTCTGAACTTGTTTAGGCTACTAAAACTTCCAACGTACACAGCCTCTCCTGCTCAATCTGGCCAGAGCTCAACACCGAAATTGCGAACGTCCAGCGATTGCTCCTACACTAAAGGTGCCAGCCCTGAAGCTGTTGCTGGTCCTCATCTCCCACTGGTAACCTCTCAAACGAACCACAAACACTTGGGCTCTGAACTTGTTTAGCCTACTAAAACTTCCAACGTTACACAGCCTCGCCTCCTCAATCTGGCCAGAGCTCAACACCGAAATTGCGAACGTCCAGCGATTGCTCCTACACTAAAGGTGCCAGCCCTGAAAGCTGTTGCTGGTCCTCATCTCCCACTGGTAACTCTAAAACGAACCACAAACACTTGCGCTCTGAACTTGTTTAGGCTACTAAAACTTCCAACGTACACAGCCTCTCCTGCTCAATCTGGCCAGAGCTCAACACTGAAATTGCGAACGTCCAGCGATTGCTCCTACACTAAAGGTGCCAGCCCTGAATGCTGTCGCTGGTCCTCATCTCCCACTGGTAACCTCTCAAACGAACTACAAACACTTGGGCTCTGAACTTGTTTAGGCTACTAAAACTTCCAACGTACACAGCCTCTCCTGCTCAATCCGGCCAGAGCTCAACACCGAAATTGGCGAACGTCCAGCGATTGCTCCTACACTAAAGGTGCCATCCCTGAAAGCTGTTGCTGGTCCTCATCTCCCACTGGTAACCTCTAAAACGAACCAGAAACACTTGGGCTCTGAACTTGTTTAGGCTACTAAAACTTCCAACGTACACAGCCTCTCCTGCTCAATCTGGCCAGAGCTCAACACTGAAATTGCGAACGTCCAGCGATTGCTCCTACACTAAAGGTGCCAGCCCTGAATGCTGTCGCTGGTCCTCATCTCCACTTGGTAACCTCTAAAACGAACTACAAACACTTGGGCTCTGAACTTGTTTAGGCTACTAAAACTTCCAACGTACACAGCCTCTCATGCTCAATCTGGCAGAGCTCAACAAAGAAATTGCGAACGTCCAGCGATTGCTCCTACACTAAAGGTGCCAGCCCTGAAAGCTCTTGCTGGTCCTCATCTCCCACTGGTATCCTCTAAAACGAACCACAAACACTTGGGCTCTGAACTTGTTTAGGCTACTAAAACTTCCAACGTACACAGCCTCTCCTGCTCAATCTGGCCAGAGCTCAACACCGAAATGCGAACGTCCAGCGATTGCTCCTACACTAAAGGTGCCAGCCCTGAAAGCTCTTGCTGGTCCTCATCTCCCACTGGTAACCTCTCAAACGAACCACAAACACTTGGGCTCTGAACTTGTTTAGCCTACTAAAACTTCCAACGTACACAGCCTCGCCTCCTCAATCTGGCCAGAGCTCAACACCGAAATTGCGAACGTCCAGCGATTGCTCCTACACTAAAGGTGCCAGCCCTGAAAGCTGTTGCTGGTCCTCATCTCCCACTGGTAACCTCTAAAACGAACCACAAACACTTGCGCTCTGAACTTGTTTAGGCTACTAAAACTTCCAACGTACACAGCCTCTCCTGCTCAATCTGGCCAGAGCTCAACACTGAAATTGCGAACGTCCAGCGATTGCTCCTACACTAAAGGTGCCAGCCCTGAATGCTGTCGCTGGTCCTCATCTCCACTGGTAACCTCTAAAACGAACTACAAACACTTGGGCTCTGAACTTGTTTAGGCTACTAAAACTTCCAACGTACACAGCCTCCCTGCTCAATCCGGCCAGAGCTCAACACCGAAATTGCGAACGTCCAGCGATTGCTCCTACACTAAAGGTGCCAGCCCTGAAAAGCTGTTGCTGGTCCTCATCTCCCACTGGTAACCTCTAAAACGAACCAGAAACACTTGGGCTCTGAACTTGTTTAGGCTACTAAAACTTCCAACGTACACAGCCTCTCCTGCTCAATCTGGCCAGAGCTCAACACTGAAATTGCGAACGTCCAGCGATTGCTCCTACACTAAAGGTGCCAGCCCTGAATGCTGTCGCTGGTCCTCATCTCCCACTGGTAACCTCTAAAACAAACCACAAACACTTGGGCTCTGAACTTGTTTAGGCTACTAAAACTTCCAACGTACACAGCCTCTCATGCTCAATCCGGCAGAGCTCAACAAAGAAATTGCGAACGTCCAGCGATTGCTCCTACATTAAAGGTGCCAGCCCTGAAAGCTCTTGCTGGTCCTCATCTCCCACTGGTATCCTCTAAAACGAACCACAAACACTTGGGCTCTGAACTTGTTTAGGCTACTAAAACTTCCAACGTACACAGCCTCTCCTGCTCAATCTGGCCAGAGCTCAACACCGAAATTGCGAACGTCCAGCGATTGCTCCTACACTAAAGGTGCCAGCCCTGAAAGCTCTTGCTGGTCCTCATCTCCCACTGGTAACCTCTCAAACGAACCACAAACACTTGGGCTCTGAACTTGTTTAGCCTACTAAAACTTCCAACGTACACAGCCTCGCCTCCCTCAATCTGGCCAGAGCTCAACACCGAAATTGCGAACGTCCAGCGATTGCTCCTACACTAAAGGTGCCAGCCCTGAAAGCTCTTGCTGGTCCTCATCTCCCACTGGTAACCTCTCAAACGAACCACAAACACTTGCGCTCTGAACTGTTTAGGCTACTAAAACTTCCACGTACACAGCCTCTCCTGCTCAATCTGGCCAGAGCTCAACACTGAAATTGCGAACGTCCAGCGATTGCTCCTACACTAAAGGTGCCAGCCCTGAATGCTGTCGCTGGTCCTCATCTCCCACTGGTAACCTCTAAAACGAACTACAAACACTTGGGCTCTGAACTTGTTTAGGCTACTAAAACTTCCAACGTACACAGCCTCCCCTGCTCAATCCGGCCAGAGCTCAACACCGAAATTGCGAACGTCCAGCGATTGCTCCTACACTAAAGGTGCCAGCCCTGAAAGCTGTTGCTGGTCCTCATCTCCCACTGGTAACCTCTCAAACGAACCACAAACACTTGGCTCTGAACTTGTTTAGGCTACTAAAACTTCCAACGTACACAGCCTCGCCTCCTCAATCTGGCCAGAGCTCAACACCGAAATTGCGAACGTCCAGCGATTGCTCCTACACTAAAGGTGCCAGCCTGAATGCTGTCGCTGGTCCTCATCTCCCACTGGTAACCTCTAAAACGAACTACAAACACTTGGGCTCTGAACTTGTTTAGGCTACTAAAACTTCCAACGTACACAGCCTCTCATGCTCAATCCGGCAGAGCTCAACAAAGAAATTGCGAACGTTCCAGCGATTGCTCCTACATTAAAGGTGCCAGCCCTGAAAGCTCTTGCTGGTCCTCATCTCCCACTGGTATCCTCTAAAACGAACCACAAACACTTGGGCTCTGAACTTGTTTAGGCTACTAAAACTTCCAACGTACACAGCCTCTCCTGCTCAATCTGGCCAGAGCTCAACACCGAAATTGCGAACGTCCAGGAATTGCTCCTACACTAAAGGTGCCAGCCCTGAAAGCTCTTGCTGGTCCTCATCTCCCACTGGTAACCTCTCAAACGAACCACAAACACTTGGCTCTGAACTTGTTTAGCCTACTAAAACGTCCAACGTACACAGCCTCGCCTCCTCAATCTGGCCAGAGCTCAACACCGAAATTGCGAACGTCCAGCGATTGCTCCTACACTAAAGGTGCCAGCCCTGAAAGCTCTTGCTGGTCCTCATCTCCCACTGGTAACCTCTAAAACGAACCACAAACACTTGCGCTCTGAACTTGTTTAGGCTACTAAAACTTCCAACGTACACAGCCTCTCCTGCTCAATCTGGCCAGAGCTCAACACTGAAATTGCGAACGTCCAGCGATTGCTCCTACACTAAAGGTGCCAGCCCTGAAAGCTCTTGCTGGTCCTCATCTCTCACTGGTAACCTCTAAAACGAACTACAAACACTTGGGCTCTGAACTTGTTTAGGCTACTAAAACTTCCAACGTACACAGCCTCCCCTGCTCAATCCGGCCAGAGCTCAACACCGAAATTGCGAACGTCCAGCGATTGCTCCTACACTAAAGGTGCCAGCCCTGAAAGCTGTTGCTGGTCCTCATCTCCCACTGGTAACCTCTAAAACGAACTAGAAACACTTGGCTCTGAACTTGTTTAGGCTACTAAAACTTCCAACGTACACAGCCTCTCCTGCTCAATCTGGCCAGAGCTCAACACTGAAATTGCGAACGTCCAGCGATTGCTCCTACACTAAAGGTGCCAGCCCTGAATGCTGTCGCTGGTCCTCATTCTCCACTGGTAACCTCTAAAACGAACTACAAACACTTGGGCTCTGAACTTGTTTAGGCTACTAAAACTTCCAACGTACACAGCCTCTCATGCTCAATCCGGCAGAGCTCAACAAAGAAATTGCGAACGTCCAGCGATTGCTCCTACATTAAAGGTGCCAGCCCTGAAAGCTCTTGCTGGTCCTCATCTCCACTGGTATCCTCTAAAACGAACCACAAACACTTGGGCTCTGAACTTGTTTAGCCTACTAAAACTTCCAACGTACACAGCCTCTCCTGCTCAATCTGGCCAGAGCTCAAAACCAAAATTGCGAACGTCCAGCGATTGCTCCTACACTAAAGGTGCCAGCCCTGAAAGCTCTTGCTGGTCCTCATCTCCCACTGGTAACCTCTAAAACGAACCACAAACACTTGGGCTCTGAACTTGTTTAGGCTACTAAAACTTCCAACGTACACAGCCTCTCCTGCTCAATCTGGCCAGAGCTCAACACCGAAATTGCGAACGTCCAGCGATTGCTCCTACACTAAAGGTGCCAGCCCTGAAAGCTGTTGCTGGTCCTCATCTCCCACTGGTAACCTCTCAAACGAAGCACAAACACTTGGGCTCTGAATTGTTTAGGCTACTAAAACTTCCAACGTACACAGCCTCGCCTCCTCAATCTGGCCAGAGCTCAACACCGAAATTGCGAACGTCCAGCGATTGCTCCTACACTAAAGGTGCCAGCCCTGAAAGCTGTTGCTGGTCCTCATCTCCACTGGTAACCTCTAAAACGAACCACAAACACTTGGGCTCTGAACTTGTTTAGGCTACTAAAACTTCCAACGTACACAGCCTCTCCTGCTCAATCTGGCCAGAGCTCAACACTGAAATTGCGAACGTCCAGCGATTGCTCCTACACTAAAGGTGCCAGCCCTGAATGCTGTCGCTGGTCCTCATCTCCCACTGGTAACCTCTAAAACGAACTACAAACACTTGGGCTCTGAACTTGTTTAGGCTACTAAAACTTCCAACGTACACAGCCTCTCCTGCTCAATCCGGCCAGAGCTCAACACCGAAATTGCGAACGTCCAGCGATGCTCCTACACTAAAGGTGCCAGCCCTGAAAGCTGTTGCTGGTCCTCATCTCCCACTGGTAACCTCTAAAATGAACCACAAACACTTGGGCTCTGAACTTGTTTAGACACTCAAAGGTCCAGACATATCATCGCTTCCTTTCGCTAATTCACGTCAGAGCTCAACACCGAAATTGCGAACGTCCAGCGATTGCTCCTACACTAAAGGTGCCAGCCCTGAATGCTGTTGCTGGCCCAAATCTCCCACTGGTAACCTCTCAAACGAACCACAAACACTTGGGCTCTGAACTTGTTTAGACACTCAAAGGTCCAGACGTATCATTGCTTCCTTTTGTTCTTACACGTCAGAGCTCAACACCGAAATTGCGAACGTCCAGCGATTGCTCCTACACTAAAGGTGCCAGCCCTGAAAGCTCTTGCTGGTCCTCATCTCCCACTGGTAACCTCTAAAACGAACCACAAACAGTTGGGCTCTGAACTTGTTTAGGCACTCAAAGGTCCAGACGTATCATCGCTTCCTTTCGCTAATTAACGTCAGAGTTCAACACCAAAACTGCGAACGTCCAGCGATTGCTGCTACACTAAAGGTGCCAGCCCTGAAACCTGTTGCTGATCCTCATCTCCCACTGGTAACCTCTAAAACGAACCACAAACACTTGGGCTCTGAACTTGTTTAGACACTCAAATGTCCAGATGTATCATCGCTTCCTTTCGCTAATTCACATCAGAGCTCAACACCAAAACTGCGAACGTCCAGCAATTGCTCCTCCACTAAAGGTGCCAGCCCTGAATGCTGTTGCTGGTCCTCATCTCCCACTGGTAACCTCTAAAACGAACCACAAACACTTGCGCTCTGAACTTGTTTAGGCTACTAAAACTTCCAACGTACACAGCATCGCCTGCTCAATCTGGCCAGAGCTCAACACCGAAACTGCGAACGTCCAGCGATTGCTCCTACACTAAAGGTGCCAGCCCTGAAAGCTCTTGCTGGTCCTCATCTCCCACTGGTAACCTCTCAAACGAACCACAAACACTTGCGCTCTGAACTTGTTTAGGCTACTAAAACTTCCAACGTACACAGCCTCTCCTGCTCAATCTGGCCAGAGCTCAACACTGAAATTGCGAACGTCCAGCGATTGCTCCTACACTAAAGGTGCCAGCCCTGAATGCTGTCGCTGGTCCTCATCTCCCACTGGTAACCTCTAAAACGAACCCCAAACACTTGGGCTCTGAACTTGTTTAGGCTACTAAAACTTCCAACGTACACAGCCTCTCCTGCTCAATCCGGCCAGAGCTCAACACCGAAATTGCGAACGTCCAGCGATTGCTCCTACACTAAAGGTGCCAGCCCTGAATGCTGTTGCTGGTCCAAATCTCCCACTGGTAACCTCTAAAATGAACCACAAACACTTGGGCTCTGAACTTGTTTAGACACTCAAAGGTCCAGACGTATCATTGCTTCCTTTTGCTCTTACACGTCAGAGCTCAACACCGAAATTGCGAACGTCCAGCGATTGCTCCTACACTAAAGGTGCCAGCCCTGAAAGCTCTTGCTGGTCCTCATCTCCCACTGGTAACGTCTCAAAGTAACCACAAACAGTTGGGCTCTGAACTTGTTTAGGCACTCAAAGGTCCAGACGTATCATCGCTTCCTTTCGCTAATTCACGTCAGAGCTCAACACCAAAACTGCGAACGTCCAGCGATTGCTCTTACACTAAAGGTGCCAGCCCTGAAAGCTCTCGCTGGTCCTCATCTCCCACTGGTAACTCTAAAACGAACCACAAACACTTGGGCTCTGAACTTGTTTAGACACTCAAATGTCCAGATGTATCATCGCTACCTTTCGCTAATTCACATCAGAGCTCAACACCAAAACTGCGAACGTCCAGCAATTGCTCCTCCACTAAAGGTGCCAGCCCTGAAAGCTCTTGCTGGTCCTCATCTCCCACTGGTAACCTCTAAAACGAACCACAAACACTTGGGCTCTGAACTTGTTTAGGCTACTAAAACTTCCAACGTACACAGCATCGCCTGCTCAATCTGGCCAGAGCTCAACACCGAAATTGCGAACGTCCAGCGATTGCTCCTACACTAAAGGTGCCAGCCCTGAAAGCTCTTGCTGGTCCTCATCTCCCACTGGTAACCTCTCAAACGAACCACAAACACTTGGGCTCTGAACTTGTTTAGACACTCAAAGGTCCAGGCATATCATCGCTTCGTTTCGCTAATTCACGTCAGAGCTCAACACCGAAATTGCGAACGTCCAGCGATTGCTCCTACACTAAAGGTGCCAGCCCTGAAAGCTGTTGCTGGTCCTCATCTCCCACTGGTAACCTCTAGAACGAACCACAAACACTTGCGCTCTGAACTTGTTTAGGTTACTAAAACTTCCAACGTACACAGCCTCTCCTGCTCAATCTGGCCAAAGTTCAACACCGAAACTGCGAACGTCCAGCGATTGCTCCTACACTAAAGGTGCCAGCCCTGAAAGCTGTTGCTGGTCCTCATCTCCCACTGGTAACCTCTAAAACGAAACCACAAACACTTGGGCACTGAACTTGTTTAGACACTCAAAGGTCAAGACGTATCATCGCTTCCTTTCGCTAATTCACGTCAGAGCTCAACACCGAAATTGCGAACGTCCAGCGATTGCTCCTACACTAAAGGTGCCAGCCCTGAAAGCTCTTGCTGGTCCTCATCTCCCACTGGTAACCTCTAAAACGAACCACAAACACTTGGGCTCTGAACTTGTTTAGGCTACTAAAACTACAAACGTACACAGCCTCTCCTGCTCAATCTGGCCAGAGCTCAACACCGAAATTGCGAACGTCCAGCGATTGCTCCTCCACTAAAGGTGCCAGCCCTGAAAGCTGTTGCTGGTGCTCATCTCCCACTGGTAACCTCTAAAACGAACCACAAACACTTGGGCTCTGAACTTGTTTAGATACTCAAAGTTCCAGATGTATCATCGCTTCCTTTCGATAATTCACGTCAGAGCTCAACACCGAAATTGCGAACGTCCAGCGATTGCTCTACACTAAAGGTGCCAGCCCTGAAAGCTCTTGCTGGTCCTCATCTCTCACTGATAACCTCTAAAACGAACCACAAACACTTGCGCTCTGAACTTGTTTAGGCTACTAAAACTTCCAACGTACACAGCCTCTCCTGCTCAATCTGGCCAAAGTTCAACACCGAAATTGCGAACGTCCAGCGATTGCTCCTACACTAAAGGTGCCAGCCCTGAAAGCTGTTTCTGGTCCTCATCTCCCACTGGTAACCTCTAAAACGAACCACAAACACTTGGGCTCTGAACTTGTTTAGGCTACTAAAACTTCCAACGTACAATGCCTCTCCTGCTCAACTGGCCAGAGC
Organism: Gavia stellata; assembly: GCF_030936135.1. Lineage (NCBI taxonomy): Eukaryota > Metazoa > Chordata > Aves > Gaviiformes > Gaviidae > Gavia > Gavia stellata. Next base: position 87,285 of record NW_026777145.1, read on the forward strand.
TCAACACCGAAATTGCGAACGTCCAGCGATTGCTCCTACACTAAAGGTGCCAGCCCTGAAAGCTGTTGCTGGTCCTCATCTCCCACTGGTAACCTCTAAAATGAACCACAAACACTTGGGCTCTGAACTTGTTTAGCCTACTAAAACTCCAAACGTACACAGCCTCTCCTGCTCAATCTGGCCAGAGCTCAACACCGAAATTGCGAACGTCCAGCGATTGCTCCTACACTAAAGGTGCCAGCCCTGAAAGCTCTTGCTGGTCCTCATCTCCCACTGGTAACCTCTCAAACGAACCACAAACACTTGGGCTCTGAACTTGTTTAGACACTCAAAGGTCCATACATATCATCGCTTCCTTTCGCTAATTCACGTCAGAGCTCAACACCGAAATTGTGAACGTCCAGCGATTGCTCCTACACTAAAGGTGCAGCCCTGAATGCTGTTGCTGGTCCTCATCTCCCACTGGTAACCTCTAAAACGAACCACAAACACTTGGGCTCTGAACTTGTTTAGACACTCAAAGGTCCAGACGTATCATTGCTTCCTTTTGCTCTTACACGTCAGAGCTCAAAACCGAAATTGCGAAAGTCCAGCGATTGCTCCTACACTAAAGGTGCCAGCCCTGAAAGCTGTTTCTGGTCCTCATCTCCCACTGGTAACCTCTCAAACGGGCCACAAACACTTGGGCTCTGAACTTGTTTAGCCTACTAAAACTTCCAACGTACAATGCCTCTCCTGCTCAACTGGCCAGAGCTCAACACCGAAATTGCGAACGTCCAGCGATTGCTCCTACACTAAAGGTGCCAGCCCTGAAAGCTGTTGCTGGTCCTCATCTCCCACTGGTAACCTCTAAAACGAACCACAAACACTTGGGCTCTGAACTTGTTTAGGCACTCAAAGGTCCAGACATATCATCGCTTCCTTTCGCCAATTCACGTCAGAGCTCAACACCGAAATTGCGAACGTCCAGCGATTGCTCCTACACTAAAGGCGCCAGCCCTGAATGCTGTTGCTGGTCCTCATCTCCCACTGGTAACCTCTAAAACGAACCACAAACACTTGGGCTCTGAACTTGTTTAGATACTCAAAGTTCCAGACGTATCATCGATTCCTTTCGATAATTCACGTCAGAGCTCAACACCGAAATTGCGAACGTCCAGCGATCGCTCCTACACTAAAGGTGCCAGCCCTGAAAGCTCTTGCTGGTCCTCATCTCTCACTGGTAACCTCTAAAACGAACCACAAACACTTGGGCTCTGAACTTGTTTAGGCTACTAAAACTTCCAACGTACACAGCCTCTCCTGCTCAATCCGGCCAGAGCTCAACACCGAAATTGCGAAGGTCCAGCGATTGCTCCTACACTAAAGGTGCCAGCCCTGAAAGCTGTTGCTGGTCCTCATCTCCCACTGGTAACCTCTAAAACGAACCACAAACACTTGGGCTCTGAACTTGTTTAGGCACTCAAAGGTCCAGACGTATCATCGCTTCCTTTCGCTAATTCACGTCAGAGCTGAACCCCGAAATTGCGAACGTCCAGCTATTGCTCCTACACTAAAGGTGCCAGCCCTGAAAGCTCTTGCTGGTCCTCATCTCCCACTGGTAACCTCTCAAACGAACCACAAACACTTGGGCTCTGAACTTGTTTAGCCTACTAAAACTCCCAACGTACACAGCCTCTCCTGTTCAATCTGGCCAGAGCTCAACACCGAAATTGCGAACGTCCAGCGATTGCTCCTACACTAAAGGTGCAGCCCTGAATGCTGTTGCTGGTCCTCATCTCCCACTGGTAACCTCTCAAACGAACCACAAACACTTGGGCTCTGAACTTGTTTAGACACTCAAAGGTCCAGACGTATCATTGCTTCCTTTTGCTCTTACACGTCAGAGCTCAAAACCGAAATTGCGAACGTCCAGCGATTGCTCCTACACTAAAGGTGCCAGCCCTGAAAGCTCTCGCTGGTCCTCATCTCCCACTGGTAACCTCTCCAACGAACTACAAACACTTGGGTTCTGAACTTGTTTAGCCTACTAAAACTTCCAACGTACACTGCCTCTCCTGCTCAATCCGGCCAGAGCTCAACACCGAAATTGCGAACGTCCAGCGATTGCTCCTACACTAAAGGTGCAGCCCTGAAAGCTCTTGCTGGTCCTCATCTCCCACTGGTAACCTCTAAAACGAACCACAAACACTTGGGCTCTGAACTTGTTTAGATACTCAAAGGTCCAGATGTATCATCGCTTCCTTTCGATAATTCATGTCAGAGCTCAACACCGAAATTGCGAACGTCCAGCGATTGCTCCTACACTAAAGGTGCCAGCCCTGAAAGCTGTTGCTGGTCCTCATCTCTCACTGATAACCTCTAAAACGAACCACAAACACTTGCGCTCTGAACTTGTTTAGGCTACTAAAACTTCCAACGTACACAGCCTCTCCTGCTCAATCTGGCCAAAGTTCAACACCAAAATTGCGGAAGTCCAGCGATTGCTCCTACACTAAAGGTGCCAGCCCTGAAAGCTGTTGCTGGCCCTCATCTCCCACTGGTAACCTCTCAAACGAACCACAAACACTTGGGCTCTGAACTTGTTTAGGCTACTAAAACTACCAACGTACACAGCCTCTCCTGCTCCATGTGGACAGAGCTCAACACTGAAATTGCGAACGTCCAGCGTTTGTTCCTACACTAAAGGTGCCAGCCCTGAAAGCTGTTGCTGGTCCTCATCTCCCACTGATAACCTCTAAAAAGAACCACAAACACTTGGGCTCTGAACTTGTTCAGACACTCAAAGGTCCAGACGTATCATCGCTTCCTTTCGCTAATTCACGTCCGAGCTCAACACCGAAATTGCGAACGTCCAGCGATTGCTCCTACACTAAAGGTGCCAGCCCTGAAAGCTCTTGCTGGTCCTCATCTCTCACTGGTAACCTCTAAAACGAACCACAAACACTTGGGCTCTGAACTTGTTTAGGCTACTAAAACTTCCAACGTACACAGCCTCTCCTTGTCAATCTGAACAAAGTTCAACACCGAAATTGCGAAGGTCCAGCGATTGCTCCTACACTAAAGGTGCCAGCCATGAAAGCTGTTGCTGGTCCTCATCTCCCACTGGTAACCTCTAAAACGAACCACAAACACTTGGGCTCTGAACTTGTTTAGGCACTCAAAGGTCCAGACATATCATCGCTTCCTTTCGCTAATTAACGTCAGAGCTCAACACCGAAATTGCGAACGTCCAGCGATTGCTCCTACACTAAAGGTGCCAGCCCCGAAAGCTCTTGCTGGTCCTCATCTCCCACTGGTAACCTCTAAAATGAACCACAAACACTTGGGCTCTGAACTTGTTTAGCCTACTAAAACTCCCAACGTACACAGCCTCTCCTGCTCAATCCGGCCAGAGCTCAACACCGAAATTGTGAACGTCCAGCGATTGCTCCTACACTAAAGGTGCCAGCCCTGAAAGCTCTTGCTGGTCCTCATCTCCCACTGGTAAACTCTCAAACGAACCACAAACACTTGGGCTCTGAACTTGTTTAGACACTCAAAGGTCCATACATATCATCGCTTCCTTTCGCTAATTCACGTCAGAGCTCAACACCGAAATTGCGAACGTCCAGCGATTGCTCCTACACTAAAGGTGCAGCCCTGAATGCTGTTGCTGGTCCTCATCTCCCACTGGTAACCTCTCAAACGAACCACAAACACTTGGGCTCTGAACTTGTTTAGACACTCAAAGGTCCAGACGTATCATTGCTTCCTTTTGCTCTTACACGTCAGAGCTCAAAACCGAAATTGCGAACGTCCAGCGATTGCTCCTACACTAAAGGTGCCAGCCCTGAAAGCGCTTGCTGGTCCTCATCTCCCACTGGTAACCTCTCCAACGAACCACAAACACTTGGGTTCTGAACTTGTTTAGGCTACTAAAACTTCCAACGTACACAGCCTCTCCTGCTCAATCCGGCCAGAGCTCAACACCGAAATTGCGAACGTCCAGCGATTGCTCCTACACTAAAGGTGCAGCCCTGAAAGCTCTTGCTGGTCCTCATCTCCCACTGGTAACCTCTCAAACGAACCACAAACACTTGGGCTCTGAACTTGTTTAGGCTACTAAAACTACCAACGTACACAGCCTCTCCTGCTCCATCTGGACAGAGCTCAACACTGAAATTGCGAACGTCCAGCGATTGCTCCTACACTAAAGGTGCCAGCCCTGAAATCTCTTGCTGGTCCTCATCTCCCACTGGTAACCTCTCAAACGAACCACAAACACTTGGGTTCTGAACTTGTTTAGGCTACTAAAACTACCAAAGTACACAGCCTCTCCTGCTCCATCTGGACAGAGCTCAACACTGAAATTGCGAACGTCCAGCGATTGTTCCTACACTAAAGGTGCCAGCCCTGAAAGCTGTTGCTGGTCCTCATCTCCCACTGGTAACCTCTAAAACGAACCACAAACACTTGGGCTCTGAACTCGTTTAGACACGCAAAGGTCCAGATGTATCATAGCTTCCTTTTGCTAATTCACGTCAGAGCTCAACACCGAAATTGCGAACGTCCAGCGATTGCTCCTACACTAAAGGTGCCAGCCCTGAAAGCTCTTGCTGGTCCTCATCTCCCACTGGTAACCTCTAAAACGAACCACAAACACTTGGGCTCTGAACTTGTTTAGGCTACTAAAACTTCCAACGTACACAGCCTCTCCTGCTCAATCTGGCCAAAGTTCAACACCGAAATTGCGAGCGTCCAGCGATTGCTTCTACACTAAAGGTGCCAGCCCTGAAAGCTCTTGCTGGTCCTCATCTCCCACTGATAACCTCTAAAACGAACAAGAAACACTTGGGCTCTGAACTTGTTTAGGCTACTAAAATTTCCAACGTACACAGACTCTCCTGCTCAATCTTGCCAGAGCTCCACACCGCAATTGCGAACGTCCAGCGATTGCTCCTACACTAAAGGTGCCAGCCCTGAAAGCTCTTGCTGGTCCTCATCTCCCACTGGTAACCTCTAAAACGAACCACAAACACTTGGGCTCTGAACTTGTTTAGACACGCAAAGGTCCAGACGTATTATCGCTTCCTTTCACTAATTCACGTCAGAGCTCAACAAAGAAATTGCGAACATCCAGCGATTGCTCCTACACTAAAGGTGCCAGCCCTGAAAGCTGTTGCTGGTCCTCATCTCCCACTGGTAACCTCTAAAGCGAACCACAAACACTTGGGCTCTGAACTTGTTTAGGCTACTAAAACTTCCAACGTACACAGCCTCTCCTGCTCAATCTGGCCAGAGCTCAACACCGAAATTGCGAACGTCCAGCGATTGCTCCTACACTAAAGGTGCCAGCCCTGAAAGCTCTTGCTGGTCCTCATCTCCCACTGGTAACCTCTCAAACGAACCACAAACACTTGGGCTCTGAACTTGTTTAGAAACGCAAAGGTCCAGACGTATCATCGCTTCCTGTTGCTAATTCACGTCAGAGCTCAACAACGAAACTGAGAACATCCAGCGATTGCTCCTACACTAAAGGTGCCAGCACTGAAAGCTGTTGCTGGTCCTCATCTCCCACTGGTAACCTCTAAAACGAACCAGAAACACTTGGGCTCTGAACTTGTTTAGGCTACTAAAACTTCCAACGTACACAGCCTCTCCTGCTCAGTCTGGCCAGAGCTCAACACCGAAATTGTGAACGTCCAGCGATTGCTCCTACACTAAAGGTGCCAGCCCTGAAAGCTCTTGCTGGTCCTCATCTCCCACTGGTAACCTCTCAAACGAACCACAAACACTTGGGCTCTGAACTTGTTTAGCCTACTAAAACTTCCAACGTACACTGCCTCTCCTGCTCAATCTGGCCAGAGCTCAACACCGAAATTGCGAACGTCCAGCGATTGCTCCTACACTAAAGGTGCCAGCCCTGAAAGCTCTTGCTGGTTCTCATGTCCCACTGGTAACCTCTATACCGAACCACAAACACTTGGGCTCTGAACTTGTTTAGACACGCAAAGGTCCAGACGTATCATCGCTTCCTGTCACTAATTCACGTCAGAGCTCAACACCGAAATTGCGAACGTCCAGCGATTGCTCCTACACTAAATGTGCCAGCCCTGAAAGCTCTTGCTGGTCCTCATCTTCCACTGGTAACCTCGAAAAACGAACCACAAACACTTGGGCTCTGAACTTGTTTAGGCTACTAAAACTTCCAACGTATACTGCCTCTCCTGCTCAATATGGCCAGAGCTCAACACCGAAATTGCGAGCGTCCAGCGATTGCTCCTACACTAAAGGTGCCAGACCTGAAAGCTCTTGCTGGTCCTCATCTCCCACTGGTAACCTCTAAAACGAACCACAAACACTTGGGCTCTGAACTTGTTTAGACACTCAAAGGTCCAGACGTATCATCGCTTCCTTTCGCTAATTCACGTCAGAGCTCAACACCGAAACTGCGAACATCCAGCGATTGCTCCTACACTAAAGGTGCCAGCCCTGAAAGCTGTTGCTGGTCCTCATCTCCAACTGGTAACCTCTAAAAGGAACCACAAACACTTGGGCTCTGAACTTGTTTAGCCTACTAAAACTTCCAACGTACACAGCCTCTCCTGCTCAGTCTAGCCAGAGCTCAACACCGAAATTGCAAACGTCCAGCAATTGCTCCTACACTAAAGGTGCCAGCCCTGAAAGCTCTTGCTGGTCCTCATCTCCCACTGGTAACCTCTCAAACGAACCACAAACACTTGGGCTCTGAACTTGTTTAGGCTACTAAAACTTCCAACGTACACAGCCTCTCCTGCTCAATCTGGCCAGAGCTAAACACCGAAATTGAGAACGTCCAGCGACTGCTCCTACACTAAAGGTGCCAGCCCTGAAAGCTCTTGCTGGTCCTCATCTCCCACTGGTAACCTCTAAAAGGAACCACAAACACTTGGGCTCTGAACTTGTTTAGACACGCAAAGGTCCGGACGTATCATCGCTTCCTGTCGCTAATTCACGTCAGAGCTCAACAACGAAACTGCGAACATCCAGCGATTGCTCCTACAGAAAAGGTGCGAGCCCTGAAAGTTCTTGCTGGTCCTCATCTCCCACTGGTAACCTCTACAACGAACCACAAACACTTGGGCTCTGAACTTGTTTAGACACGCAAAGGTCCAGACGTATTATCGCTTCCTTTCGCTAATTCACGTCAGAGCTCAACCCCGAAATTGCGAACGTCCAGCGATTGCTCCTACACTAAAGGTGCCAGCCCTGAAAGCTCTTGCTGGTCCTCATCTCCCACTGGTAACCTCTAAAGCGAACCACAAACACTTGGGCTCTGAACTTGTTTAGGCTACTAAAACTTCCAACGTACACAGCCTCTCCTGCTCAATCTGGCCAGAGCTCAACACCGAAATTGCGAACGTCCAGCGATTGCTCCTACACTAAAGGTGCCAGCCCTGAAAGCTCTTGCTGGTCCTCATCTCCCACTGGTAACCTCTCAAACGAACCACAAACACTTGGGCTCTGAACTTTTTTAGGCTACTAAAACTTCCAACGTATACTGCCTCTCCTGCTCAATATGGCCAGAGCTCAACACCGAAATTGCGAGCGTCCAGCGATTGCTCCTACACTAAAGGTGCCAGCCCTGAAAGCTCTTGCTGGTCCTCATCTCCCACTGGTAACCTCTAAAACGAACCACAAACACTTGGGCTCTGAACTTGTTTAGACACTCAAAGGTCCAGACGTATCATCGCTTCCTTTCGCTAATTCACGTCAGAGCTCAACACCGAAACTGCGAACATCCAGCGATTGCTCCTACACTAAAGGTGCCAGCCCTGAAAGCTGTTGCTGGTCCTCATCTCCAACTGGTAACCTCTAAAAGGAACCACAAACACTTGGGCTCTGAACTTGTTTAGCCTACTAAAACTTCCAACGTACACAGCCTCTCCTGCTCAATCTGGCCAGAGCTCAGCACCGAAATTGCAAACGTCCAGCAATTGCTCCTACACTAAAGGTGCCAGCCCTGAAAGCTCTTGCTGGTCCTCATCTCCCACTGGTAACCTCTCAAACGAACCACAAACACTTGGGCTCTGAACTTGTTTAGGCTACTAAAACTTCCAACGTACACAGCCTCTCCTGCTCAATCTGGCCAGAGCTCAACACCGAAATTGAGAACGTCCAGCGACTGCTCCTACACTAAAGGTGCCAGCCCTGAAAGCTCTTGCTGGTCCTCATCTCCCACTGGTAACCTCTAAAAGGAACCACAAACACTTGGGCTCTGAACTTGTTTAGACACGCAAAGGTCCGGACGTATCATCGCTTCCTGTCGCTAATTCACGTCAGAGCTCAACAACGAAACTGCGAACATCCAGCGATTGCTCCTACAGAAAAGGTGCGAGCCCTGAAAGTTCTTGCTGGTCCTCATCTCCCACTGGTAACCTCTAAAACGAACCACAAACACTTGGGCTCTGAACTTGTTTAGACACGCAAAGGTCCAGACGTATTATCGCTTCATGTCGCTAATTCACGTCAGAGCTCAACATCGAAATTGCGAACGTCCAGCGATTGCTCCTACACTAAAGGTGCCAGCCCTGAAAGCTCTTGCTGGTCCTCATCTCCCACTGGTAACCTCTCAAACGAACCACAAACACTTGGGCTCTGAACTTGTTTAGGCTACTAAAACTTCCAACGTACACAGCCTCTCCTGCTCAATCTGGCCAGAGCTAAACACCGAAATTGAGAACGTCCAGCGACTGCTCCTACACTAAAGGTGCCAGCCCTGAAAGCTGTTGCTGGTCCTCATCTCCCACTGGTAACCTCTAAAAGGAACCACAAACACTTGGGCTCTGAACTTGTTTAGACACGCAAAGGTCCGGACGTATCATCGCTTCCTGTCGCTAATTCACGTCAGAGCTCAACAACGAAACTGCGAACATCCAGCGATTGCTCCTACAGAAAAGGTGCGAGCCCTGAAAGTTCTTGCTGGTCCTCATCTCCCACTGGTAACCTCTAAAACGAACCACAAACACTTGGGCTCTGAACTTGTTTAGACACGCAAAGGTCCAGACGTATTATCGCTTCATGTCGCTAATTCACGTCAGAGCTCAACATCGAAACTGCGAACGTCCAGCGATTGCTCCTACACTAAACGTGCCAGCCCTGAAAGCTGTTGCTGGTCCTCATCTCCCACTGATGACCTCTAAAACGAACAAGAAACACTTGGGCTCTGAACTTGTTTAGCCTACTAAAACTTCCAACATACACAGACTCTCCTGCTCAATCTGGCCAGAGCTCCACACTGCAATTGCGAACGTCCAGCGATTGCTCCTACACTAAAGGTGCCAGCCCTGAAAGCTCTTGCTGGTCCTCATCTCCCACTGGTAACCTCTAAAACGAACCACAAACACTTGGGCTCTGAACTTGTTTAGACACGCAAAGGTCCAGACGTATTATCGCTTCATGTCTCTAATTCACGTCAGAGCTCAACCCCGAAATTGCGAACGTCCAGCGATTGCTCCTACACTAAAGGTGCCAGCACTGAAAGCTGTTGCTGGTCCTCATCTCCCACTGGTAACCTCTAAAGCGAACCACAAACACTTGGGCTCTGAACTTGTTTAGCCTACTAAAACTTCCAACGTACACAGCCTCTCCTGCTCAATCTGGCCAGAGCTCAACACCGAAATTGCGAACGTCCAGCGATTGCTCCTACACTAAAAGTGACAGACCTGAAAGCTCTTGCAGGTTCTCATCTCCCACTGGTAACCTCTATACCGAACCACAAACACTTGGGCTCTGAACTTGTTTAGACACGCAAAGGTCCAGACGTATCATCGCTTCCTGTCGCTAATTCATGTCAGAGCTCAACACCGAAATTGCGAACGTCCAGCGATTGCTCCTACACTAAAGGTGCCAGCCCTGAAAGCTCTTGCTGGTCCTCATCTCCCACTGGTAACCTCTAAAACGAACCACAAACACTTGGGCTCTGAACTTGTTTAGGCTACTAAAACTTCCAACGTACACAGCCTCTCCTGCTCAATCTGGCCAAAGTTCAACACCGAAATTGCGAACGTCCAGCGATTGCTTCTACACTAAAGGTGCCAGCCCTGAAAGCTCTTGCTGGTCCTCATCTCCCACTGATAACCTCTAAAACGAACAAGAAACACTTGGGCTCTGAACTTGTTTAGGCTACTAAAATTTCCAACGTACACAGACTCTCCTGCTCAATCTTGCCAGAGCTCCACACCGCAATTGCGAACGTCCAGCGATTGCTCCTACACTAAAGGTGCCAGCCCTGAAAGCTCTTGCTGGTCCTCATCTCCCACTGGTAACCTCTAAAACGAACCACAAACACTTGGGCTCTGAACTTGTTTAGACACGCAAAGGTCCAGACGTATTATCGCTTCCTTTCGCTAATTCACGTCAGAGCTCAACCCCGAAATTGCGAAAGTCCAGCGATTGCTCCTACACTAAAGGTGCCAGCCCTGAAAGCTGTTGCTGGTCCTCATCTCCCACTGGTAACCTCTAAAGCGAACCACAAACACTTGGGCTCTGAACTTGTTTAGGCTACTAAAACTTCCAACGTACACAGCCTCTCCTGCTCAATCTGGCCAGAGCTCAACACCGAAATTGCGAACGTCCAGCGATTGCTCCTACACTAAAGGTGCCAGCCCTGAAAGCTCTTGCTGGTCCTCATCTCCCACTGGTAACCTCTCAAACGAACCACAAACACTTGGGCTCTGAACTTGTTTAGAAACGCAAAGGTCCAGACGTATCATCGCTTCCTGTCGCTAATTCACGTCAGAGCTCAACAACGAAACTGCGAACATCCAGCGATTGCTCCTACACTAAAGGTGCCAGCCCTGAAAGCTGTTGCTGGTCCTCATCTCCCACTGGTAACCTCTAAAACGAACCACAAACACTTGGGCTCTGAACTTGTTTAGGCTACTAAAACTTCCAACGTACACAGCCTCTCCTGCCCAGTCTGGCCAGAGCTCAACACCGAAATTGTGAACGTCCAGCGATTGCTCCTACACTAAAGGTGCCAGCCCTGAAAGCTCTTGCTGGTCCTCATCTCCCACTGGTAACCTCTCAAACGAACCACAAACACTTGGGCTCTGAACTTGTTTAGCCTACTAAAACTTCCAACGTACACAGCCTCTCCTGCTCAATCTGGCCAAAGTTCAACACCGAAATTGCGAACGTCCAGCGATTGCTCCTACACTAAAGGTGCCAGCCCTGAAAGCTCTTGCTGGGCCTCATCTCCCACTGATAACCTCTAAAACGAACAAGAAACACTTGGGCTCTGAACTTGTTTAGGCTACTAAAATTTCCAACGTACACAGACTCTCCTGCTCAATCTTGCCAGAGCTCCACACCGCAATTGCGAACGTCCAGCAATTGCTCCTACACTAAAGGTGCCAGCCCTGAAAGCTCTTGCTGGTCCTCATCTCCCACTGGTAAGCTCTAAAACGAACCACAAACACTTGGGCTCTGAACTTGTTTAGACACGCAAAGGTCCAGACGTATTATCGCTTCCTTTCGCTAATTCACGTCAGAGCTCAACCCCGAAATTGCGAAAGTCCAGCGATTGCTCCTACACTAAAGGTGCCAGCACTGAAAGCTGTTGCTGGTCCTCATCTCCCACTGGTAACCTCTAAAACGAACCACAAACACTTGGGCTCTGAACTTGTTTAGGCTACTAAAACTTCCAACGTACACAGCCTCTCCTGCCCAGTCTGGCCAGAGCTCAACACCGAAATTGTGAACGTCCAGCGATTGCTCCTACACTAAAGGTGCCAGCCCTGAAAGCTCTTGCTGGTCCTCATCTCCCACTGGTAACCTCTAAAACGAACCACAAACACTTGGGCTCTGAACTTGTTTAGGCTACTAAAACTTCCAACGTACACAGCCTCTCCTGCTCAATCTGGCCAGAGCTCAACACCGAAATTGCGAACGTCCATCAATTGCTCCTACACTAAAGGTGCCAGCCCTGAAAGCTCTTGCTGGTCCTCATCTCCCACTGGTAACCTCTAAAACGAACCACAAACACTTGGGCTCTGAACTCGTTTAGAAACTCAAAGGTCCAGACGTATCATCGCTTCCTTTTGCTAATTCAAGTCAGAGCTCCACACCGCAATTGCGAACGTCCAGCGATTGCTCCTACACTAAA
>NW_026777146.1:0-59039 GCF_030936135.1 Gavia stellata
TGTGTAGGAGCAATCCTTGGACGTTCGCAATTTCGGTGTTGAGCTCTGGCCAGATTGAGCAGGAGAGGCTGTGTACGTTGGAAGTTTTAGTAGGCTAAACAAGTTCAGAGCCCAAGTGTTTGTGGTTCGTTTGAGAGGTTACCAGTGGGAGATGAGGACCAGCAAGAGCTTTCAGGGCTGGCACCTTTAGTGTAGGAGCAATCGCTGGACGTTCGCAATGTCGGTGTTGAGCTCTGGCCAGATTGAGCAGGAGAGGCTGTGTACGTTGGAAGTTTTAGTAGGCTAAACAAGTTCAGAGCCCAAGTGTTTGTGGTTCGTTTGAGAGGTTACCAGTGGGAGATGAGGACCAGCAAGAGCTTTCAGGGCTGGCACGTTTAGTGTAGGAGCAATCGCTGGACGTTCGCAATGTCGGTGTTGAGCTCTGGCCAGATTGAGCAGGAGAGGCTGTGTACGTTGGAAGTTTTAGTAGGCTAAACAAGTTCAGAGCCCAAGTGTTTGTGGTTCGTTTGAGAGGTTACCAGTGGGAGATGAGGACCAGCAAGAGCTTTCAGGGCTGGCACCTTTAGTGTAGGAGCAATCGCTGGACGTTCGCAATGTCGGTGTTGAGCTCTGGCCAGATTGAGCAGGAGAGGCTGTGTACGTTGGAAGTTTTAGTAGGCTAAACAAGTTCAGAGCCCAAGTGTTTGTGGTTCGTTTGAGAGGTTACCAGTGGGAGATGAGGACCAGCAAGACCTTTCAGGGCTGGCACCTTTAGTGTAGGAGCAATCGCTGGACGTTCGCAATGTCGGTGTTGAGCTCTGGCCAGATTGAGCAGGAGAGGCTGTGTACGTTGGAAGTTTTAGTAGGCTAAACAAGTTCAGAGCCCAAGTGTTTGTGGTTCGTTTGAGAGGTTACCAGTGGGAGATGAGGACCAGCAAGAGCTTTCAGGGCTGGCACCTTTAGTGTAGGAGCAATCGCTGGACGTTCGCAATGTCGGTGTTGAGCTCTGGCCAGATTGAGCAGGAGAGGCTGTGTACGTTGGAAGTTTTAGTAGGCTAAACAAGTTCAGAGCCCAAGTGTTTGTGGTTCGTTTGAGAGGTTACCAGTGGGAGATGAAGGACCAGCAAGAGCTTTCAGGGCTGGCACCTTTAGTGTAGGAGCAATCCTTGGACGTTCGCAATTTCGGTGTTGAGCTCTGGCCAGATTGAGCAGGAGAGGCTGTGTACGTTGGAAGTTTTAGTAGGCTAAACAAGTTCAGAGGCCAAGTGTTTGTGGTTCGTTTGAGAGGTTACCAGTGGGAGATGAGGACCAGCAAGAGCTTTCAGGGCTGGCACCTTAAGTGTAGGAGCAATCCTTGGACGTTCGCAATGTCGGTGTTGAGCTCTGGCCAGATTGAGCAGGAGAGGCTGTGTACGTTGGAAGTTTTAGTAGGCTAAACAAGTTCAGAGGCCAAGTGTTTGTGGTTCGTTTGAGAGGTTACCAGTGGGAGATGAGGACCAGCAAGAGTTTTCAGGGCTGGCACCTTTAGTGTAGGAGCAATCCCTGGACGTTCACAATTTCGGTGTTGAGCTCTGGCCAGATTGAGCAGGAGAGGCTGTGTACGTTGGAAGTTTTAGTAGGCTAAACAAGTTCAGAGCCCAAGTGTTTGTGGTTCGTTTGAGAGGTTACCAGTGGGAGATGAGGACCAGCAAGAGCTTTCAGGGCTGGCACCTTTAGTGTAGGAGCAATCGCTGGACGTTCGCAATGTCGGTGTTGAGCTCTGGCCAGATTGAGCAGGAGAGGCTGTGTACGTTGGAAGTTTTAGTAGGCTAAACAAGTTCAGAGGCCAAGTGTTTGTGGTTCGTTTGAGAGGTTACCAGTGGGAGATGAGGACCAGCAAGAGCTTTCAGGGCCGGCACCTTTAGTGTAGGAGCAATCCTTGGACGTTCGCAATTTCGGTGTTGAGCTCTGGCCAGATTGAGCAGGAGAGGCTGTGTACGTTGGAAGTTTTAGTAGGCTAAACAAGTTCAGAGCCCAAGTGTTTGTGGTTCGTTTGAGAGGTTACCAGTGGGAGATGAGGACCAGCAAGAGCTTTCAGGGCTGGCACCTTTAGTGTAGGAGCAATCCTTGGACGTTCGCAATGTCGGTGTTGAGCTCTGGCCAGATTGAGCAGGAGAGGCTGTGTACGTTGGAAGTTTTAGTAGGCTAAACAAGTTCAGAGCCCAAGTGTTTGTGGTTCGTTTGAGAGGTTACCAGTGGGAGATGAGGACCAGCAAGAGCTTTCAGGGCTGGCACCTTTAGTGTAGGAGCAATCGCTGGACGTTCGCAATGTCGGTGTTGAGCTCTGGCCAGATTGAGCAGGAGAGGCTGTGTACGTTGGAAGTTTTAGTAGGCTAAACAAGTTCAGAGCCCAAGTGTTTGTGGTTCGTTTGAGAGGTTACCAGTGGGAGATGAGGACCAGCAAGAGCTTTCAGGGCTGGCACCTTTAGTGTAGGAGCAATCGCTGGACGTTCGCAATGTCGGTGTTGAGCTCTGGCCAGATTGAGCAGGAGAGGCTGTGTACGTTGGAAGTTTTAGTAGGCTAAACAAGTTCAGAGCCCAAGTGTTTGTGGTTCGTTTGAGAGGTTACCAGTGGGAGATGAGGACCAGCAAGAGCTTTCAGGGCTGGCACCTTTAGTGTAGGAGCAATCGCTGGACGTTCGCAATTTCGGTGTTGAGCTCTGGCCAGATTGAGCAGGAGAGGCTGTGTACGTTGGAAGTTTTAGTAGGCTAAACAAGTTCAGAGGCCAAGTGTTTGTGGTTCGTTTGAGAGGTTACCAGTGGGAGATGAGGACCAGCAAGAGCTTTCAGGGCTGGCACCTTTAGTGTAGGAGCAATCGCTGGACGTTCGCAATGTCGGTGTTGAGCTCTGGCCAGATTGAGCAGGAGAGGCTGTGTACGTTGGAAGTTTTAGTAGGCTAAACAAGTTCAGAGCCCAAGTGTTTGTGGTTCGTTTGAGAGGTTACCAGTGGGAGATGAGGACCAGCAAGAGCTTTCAGGGCTGGCACCTTTAGTGTAGGAGCAATCCCTGGACGTTCGCAATGTCGGTGTTGAGCTCTGGCCAGATTGAGCAGGAGAGGCTGTGTACGTTGGAAGTTTTAGTAGGCTAAACAAGTTCAGAGGCCAAGTGTTTGTGGTTCGTTTGAGAGGTTACCAGTGGGAGATGAGGACCAGCAAGAGCTTTCAGGGCCGGCACCTTTAGTGTAGGAGCAATCCTTGGACGTTCACAATTTCGGTGTTGAGCTCTGGCCAGATTGAGCAGGAGAGGCTGTGTACGTTGGAAGTTTTAGTAGGCTAAACAAGTTCAGAGCCCAAGTGTTTGTGGTTCGTTTGAGAGGTTACCAGTGGGAGATGAGGACCAGCAAGAGCTTTCAGGGCTGGCACCTTTAGTGTAGGAGCAATCGCTGGACGTTCGCAATGTCGGTGTTGAGCTCTGGCCAGATTGAGCAGGAGAGGCTGTGTACGTTGGAAGTTTTAGTAGGCTAAACAAGTTCAGAGCCCAAGTGTTTGTGGTTCGTTTGAGAGGTTACCAGTGGGAGATGAGGACCAGCAAGAGCTTTCAGGGCTGGCACCTTTAGTGTAGGAGCAATCCTTGGACGTTCGCAATGTCGGTGTTGAGCTCTGGCCAGATTGAGCAGGAGAGGCTGTGTACGTTGGAAGTTTTAGTAGGCTAAACAAGTTCAGAGCCCAAGTGTTTGTGGTTCGTTTGAGAGGTTACCAGTGGGAGATGAGGACCAGCAAGAGCTTTCAGGGCTGGCACCTTTAGTGTAGGAGCAATCGCTGGACGTTCGCAATGTCGGTGTTGAGCTCTGGCCAGATTGAGCAGGAGAGGCTGTGTACGTTGGAAGTTTTAGTAGGCTAAACAAGTTCAGAGGCCAAGTGTTTGTGGTTCGTTTGAGAAGTTACCAGTGGGAGATGAGGACCAGCAAGAGCTTTCAGGGCTGGCACCTTTAGTGTAGGAGCAATCCCTGGACGTTCGCAATTTCGGTGTTGAGCTCTGGCCAGATTGAGCAGGAGAGGCTGTGTACGTTGGAAGTTTTAGTAGGCTAAACAAGTTCAGAGGCCAAGTGTTTGTGGTTCGTTTGAGAGGTTACCAGTGGGAGATGAGGACCAGCAAGAGCTTTCAGGGCTGGCACCTTTAGTGTAGGAGCAATCGCTGGACGTTCGCAATTTCGGTGTTGAATTTTGGCCAGATTGAGCAGGAGAGGCTGTGTACGTTGGAAGTTTTAGTAGGCTAAACAAGTTCAGAGCCCAAGTGTTTGTGGTTCGTTTGAGAGGTTACCAGTGGGAGATGAGGACCAGCAAGAGGTTTCAGGGCTGGCACCTTTAGTGTAGGAGCAATCCCTGGACGTTCGCAATTTCGGAGTTGAGCTCTGGGCAGATTGAGCAGGAGAGGCTGTGTACGTTGGAAGTTTTAGTAGGCTAAACAAGTTCAGAGCCCAAGTGTTTGTGGTTCGTTTGAGAGGTTACCAGTGGGAGATGAGGACCAGCAAGAGCTTTCAGGGCTGGCACCTTTAGTGTAGGAGCAATCGCTGGACGTTCGCAATGTCGGTGTTGAGCTCTGGCCAGATTGAGCAGGAGAGGCTGTGTACGTTGGAAGTTTTAGTAGGCTAAACAAGTTCAGAGCCCAAGTGTTTGTGGTTCGTTTGAGAGGTTACCAGTGGGAGATGAGGACCAGCAAGAGCTTTCAGGGCCGGCACCTTTAGTGTAGGAGCAATCCTTGGACGTTCGCAATGTCGGTGTTGAGCTCTGGCCAGATTGAGCAGGAGAGGCTGTGTACGTTGGAAGTTTTAGTAGGCTAAACAAGTTCAGAGCCCAAGTGTTTGTGGTTCGTTTGAGAGATTACCAGTGGGAGATGAGGACCAGCAAGAGCTTTCAGGGCTGGCACCTTTAGTGTAGGAGCAATCGCTGGACGTTCGCAATTTCGGTGTTGAGCTCTGGCCAGATTGAGCAGGAGAGGCTGTGTACGTTGGAAGTTTTAGTAGGCTAAACAAGTTCAGAGCCCAAGTGTTTGTGGTTCGTTTGAGAGGTTACCAGTGGGAGATGAGGACCAGCAAGAGCTTTCAGGGCTGGCACCTTTAGTGTAGGAGCAATCGCTGGACGTTCGCAATGTCGGTGTTGAGCTCTGGCCAGATTGAGCAGGAGAGGCTGTGTACGTTGGAAGTTTTAGTAGGCTAAACAAGTTCAGAGCCCAAGTGTTTGTGGTTCGTTTGAGAGGTTACCAGTGGGAGATGAGGACCAGCAAGAGCTTTCAGGGCTGGCACCTTTAGTGTAGGAGCAATCCTTGGACGTTCGCAATGTCGGTGTTGAGCTCTGGCCAGATTGAGCAGGAGAGGCTGTGTACGTTGGAAGTTTTAGTAGGCTAAACAAGTTCAGAGCCCAAGTGTTTGTGGTTCGTTTGAGAGGTTACCAGTGGGAGATGAGGACCAGCAAGAGCTTTCAGGGCTGGCACCTTTAGTGTAGGAGCAATCCTTGGACGTTCGCAATGTCGGTGTTGAGCTCTGGCCAGATTGAGCAGGAGAGGCTGTGTACGTTGGAAGTTTTAGTAGGCTAAACAAGTTCAGAGCCCAAGTGTTTGTGGTTCGTTTGAGAGATTACCAGTGGGAGATGAGGACCAGCAAGAGCTTTCAGGGCTGGCACCTTTAGTGTAGGAGCAATCCTTGGACGTTCGCAATGTCGGTGTTGAGCTCTGGCCAGATTGAGCAGGAGAGGCTGTGTACGTTGGAAGTTTTAGTAGGCTAAACAAGTTCAGAGCCCAAGTGTTTGTGGTTCGTTTGAGAGGTTACCAGTGGGAGATGAGGACCAGCAAGAGCTTTCAGGGCTGGCACCTTTACTGTAGGAGCAATCGCTGGACGTTCGCAATTTCGTTGGTGAATTTTGGCCAGATTGAGCAGGAGAGGCTGTGTACGTTGGAAGTTTTAGTAGGCTAAACAAGTTCAGAGCCCAAGTGTTTGTGGTTCGTTTGAGAGGTTACCAGTGGGAGATGAGGACCAGCAAGAGCTTTCAGGGCCGGCACCTTTAGTGTAGGAGCAATCCTTGGACGTTCGCAATTTCGGTGTTGAGCTCTGGCCAGATTGAGCAGGAGAGGCTGTGTACGTTGGAAGTTTTAGTAGGCTAAACAAGTTCAGAGGCCAAGTGTTTGTGGTTCGTTTGAGAGGTTACCAGTGGGAGATGAGGACCAGCAAGAGCTTTCAGGGCTGGCACCTTTAGTGTAGGAGCAATCCTTGGACGTTCGCAATGTCGGTGTTGAGCTCTGGCCAGATTGAGCAGGAGAGGCTGTGTACGTTGGAAGTTTTAGTAGGCTAAACAAGTTCAGAGCCCAAGTGTTTGTGGTTCGTTTGAGAGGTTACCAGTGGGAGATGAGGACCAGCAAGAGCTTTCAGGGCTGGCACCTTTAGTGTAGGAGCAATCGCTGGACGTTCGCAATGTCGGTGTTGAGCTCTGGCCAGATTGAGCAGGAGAGGCTGTGTACGTTGGAAGTTTTAGTAGGCTAAACAAGTTCAGAGGCCAAGTGTTTGTGGTTCGTTTGAGAAGTTACCAGTGGGAGATGAGGACCAGCAAGAGCTTTCAGGGCTGGCACCTTTAGTGTAGGAGCAATCCCTGGACGTTCGCAATTTCGGTGTTGAGCTCTGGCCAGATTGAGCAGGAGAGGCTGTGTACGTTGGAAGTTTTAGTAGGCTAAACAAGTTCAGAGGCCAAGTGTTTGTGGTTCGTTTGAGAGGTTACCAGTGGGAGATGAGGACCAGCAAGAGCTTTCAGGGCTGGCACCTTTAGTGTAGGAGCAATCGCTGGACGTTCGCAATTTCGGTGTTGAATTTTGGCCAGATTGAGCAGGAGAGGCTGTGTACGTTGGAAGTTTTAGTAGGCTAAACAAGTTCAGAGCCCAAGTGTTTGTGGTTCGTTTGAGAGGTTACCAGTGGGAGATGAGGACCAGCAAGAGCTTTCAGGGCTGGCACCTTTAGTGTAGGAGCAATCCTTGGACGTTCGCAATTTCGGAGTTGAGCTCTCGCCAGATTGAGCAAGAGAGGCTGTGTACGTTGGAAGTTTTAGTAGGCTAAACAAGTTCAGAGCCCAAGTGTTTGTGGTTCGTTTGAGAGGTTACCAGTGGGAGATGAGGACCAGCAAGAGCTTTCAGGGCTGGCACCTTTAGTGTAGGAGCAATCGCTGGACGTTCGCAATTTCGGTGTTGAGCTCTGGCCAGATTGAGCAGGAGAGGCTGTGTACGTTGGAAGTTTTAGTAGGCTAAACAAGTTCAGAGCCCAAGTGTTTGTGGTTCGTTTGAGAGGTTACCAGTGGGAGATGAGGACCAGCAAGAGCTTTCAGGGCTGGCACCTTTAGTGTAGGAGCAATCGCTGGACGTTCGCAATGTCGGTGTTGAGCTCTGGCCAGATTGAGCAGGAGAGGCTGTGTACGTTGGAAGTTTTAGTAGGCTAAACAAGTTCAGAGCCCAAGTGTTTGTGGTTCGTTTGAGAGGTTACCAGTGGGAGATGAGGACCAGCAAGAGCTTTCAGGGCTGGCACCTTTAGTGTAGGAGCAATCCTTGGACGTTCGCAATTTCGGTGTTGAGCTCTGGCCAGATTGAGCAGGAGAGGCTGTGTACGTTGGAAGTTTTAGTAGGCTAAACAAGTTCAGAGCCCAAGTGTTTGTGGTTCGTTTGAGAGATTACCAGTGGGAGATGAGGACCAGCAAGAGCTTTCAGGGCTGGCACCTTTAGTGTAGGAGCAATCCTTGGACGTTCGCAATTTCGGAGTTGAGCTCTGGCCAGATTGAGCAGGAGAGGCTGTGTACGTTGGAAGTTTTAGTAGGCTAAACAAGTTCAGAGCCCAAGTGTTTGTGGTTCGTTTGAGAGGTTAGCAGTGGGAGATGAGGACCAGCAAGAGTTTTCAGGGCTGGCACCTTTAGTGTAGGAGCAATCCCTGGACGTTCACAATTTCGGTGTTGAGCTCTGGCCAGATTGAGCAGGAGAGGCTGTGTACGTTGGAAGTTTTGGTAGGCTAAACAAGTTCAGAGCCCAAGTGTTTGTGGTTCGTTTGAGAGGTTACCAGTGGGAGATGAGGACCAGCAAGAGCTTTCAGGGCTGGCACCTTTAGTGTAGGAGCAATCGCTGGACGTTCGCAATGTCGGTGTTGAGCTCTGGCCAGATTGAGCAGGAGAGGCTGTGTACGTTGGGAAGTTTTAGTAGGCTAAACAAGTTCAGAGGCCAAGTGTTTGTGGTTCGTTTGAGAGGTTACCAGTGGGAGATGAGGACCAGCAAGAGCTTTCAGGGCTGGCACCTTTAGTGTAGGAGCAATCCCTGGACGTTCGCAATTTCGGTGTTGAGCTCTGGCCAGATTGAGCAGGAGAGGCTGTGTACGTTGGAAGTTTTGGTAGGCTAAACAAGTTCAGAGCCCAAGTGTTTGTGGTTCGTTTGAGAGGTTACCAGTGGGAGATGAGGACCAGCAAGAGCTTTCAGGGCCGGCACCTTTAGTGTAGGAGCAATCCCTGGACGTTCGCAATTTCGGTGTTGAGCTCTGGCCAGATTGAGCAGGAGAGGCTGTGTACGTTGGAAGTTTTAGTAGGCTAAACAAGTTCAGAGGCCAAGTGTTTGTGGTTCGTTTGAGAGGTTACCAGTGGGAGATGAGGACCAGCAAGAGCTTTCAGGGCTGGCACCTTTAGTGTAGGAGCAATCCTTGGACGTTCGCAATTTCGGTGTTGAGCTCTGGCCAGATTGAGCAGGAGAGGCTGTGTACGTTGGAAGTTTTAGTAGGCTAAAGAAGTTCAGAGCCCAAGTGTTTGTGGTTCGTTTGAGAGGTTACCAGTGGGAGATGAGGACCAGCAAGAGCTTTCAGGGCTGGCACCTTTAGTGTAGGAGCAATCGCTGGACGTTTGCAATGTCGGTGTTGAATTTTGGCCAGATTGAGCAGGAGAGGCTGTGTACGTTGGAAGTTTTAGTAGGCTAAACAAGTTCAGAGCCCAAGTGTTTGTGGTTCGTTTGAGAGGTTACCAGTGGGAGATGAGGACCAGCAAGAGCTTTCAGGGCTGGCACCTTTAGTGTAGGAGCAATCGCTGGACGTTCGCAATGTCGGTGTTGAGCTCTGGCCAGATTGAGCAGGAGAGGCTGTGTACGTTGGAAGTTTTAGTAGGCTAAACAAGTTCAGAGCCCAAGTGTTTGTGGTTCGTTTGAGAGATTACCAGTGGGAGATGAGGACCAGCAAGAGCTTTCAGGGCTGGCACCTTTAGTGTAGGAGCAATCCTTGGACGTTCGCAATTTCGGAGTTGAGCTCTGGCCAGATTGAGCAGGAGAGGCTGTGTACGTTGGAAGTTTTGGTAGGCTAAACAAGTTCAGAGCCCAAGTGTTTGTGGTTCGTTTGAGAGGTTACCAGTGGGAGATGAGGACCAGCAAGAGCTTTCAGGGCTGGCACCTTTAGTGTAGGAGCAATCGCTGGACGTTCGCAATGTCGGTGTTGAGCTCTGGCCAGATTGAGCAGGAGAGGCTGTGTACGTTGGAAGTTTTAGTAGGCTAAACAAGTTCAGAGGCCAAGTGTTTGTGGTTCGTTTGAGAGGTTACCAGTGGGAGATGAGGACCAGCAAGAGCTTTCAGGGCCGGCACCTTTAGTGTAGGAGCAATCCCTGGACGTTCGCAATTTCGGTGTTGAGCTCTGGCCAGATTGAGCAGGAGAGGCTGTGTACGTTGGAAGTTTTAGTAGGCTAAACAAGTTCAGAGCCCAAGTGTTTGTGGTTCGTTTGAGAGGTTACCAGTGGGAGATGAGGACCAGCAAGAGCTTTCAGGGCCGGCACCTTTAGTGTAGGAGCAATCGCTGGACGTTCGCAATGTCGGTGTTGAGCTCTGGCCAGATTGAGCAGGAGAGGCTGTGTACGTTGGAAGTTTTAGTAGGCTAAACAAGTTCAGAGCCCAAGTGTTTGTGGTTCGTTTGAGAGGTTACCAGTGGGAGATGAGGACCAGCAAGAGCTTTCAGGGCTGGCACCTTTAGTGTAGGAGCAATCGCTGGACGTTCGCAATGTCGGTGTTGAGCTCTGGCCAGATTGAGCAGGAGAGGCTGTGTACGTTGGAAGTTTTAGTAGGCTAAACAAGTTCAGAGCCCAAGTGTTTGTGGTTCGTTTGAGAGGTTACCAGTGGGAGATGAGGACCAGCAAGAGCTTTCAGGGCTGGCACCTTTAGTGTAGGAGCAATCCTTGGACGTTCGCAATTTCGGAGTTGAGCTCTCGCCAGATTGAGCAAGAGAGGCTGTGTACGTTGGAAGTTTTAGTAGGCTAAACAAGTTCAGAGCCCAAGTGTTTGTGGTTCGTTTGAGAGGTTACCAGTGGGAGATGAGGACCAGCAAGAGCTTTCAGGGCTGGCACCTTTAGTGTAGGAGCAATCCTTGGACGTTCGCAATTTCGGTGTTGAGCTCTGGCCAGATTGAGCAGGAGAGGCTGTGTACGTTGGAAGTTTTAGTAGGCTAAACAAGTTCAGAGCCCAAGTGTTTGTGGTTCGTTTGAGAGGTTACCAGTGGGAGATGAGGACCAGCAAGAGCTTTCAGGGCTGGCACCTTTAGTGTAGGAGCAATCGCTGGACGTTCGCAATGTCGGTGTTGAGCTCTGGCCAGATTGAGCAGGAGAGGCTGTGTACGTTGGAAGTTTTAGTAGGCTAAACAAGTTCAGAGCCCAAGTGTTTGTGGTTCGTTTGAGAGGTTACCAGTGGGAGATGAGGACCAGCAAGAGCTTTCAGGGCTGGCACCTTTAGTGTAGGAGCAATCCTTGGACGTTCGCAATTTCGGTGTTGAGCTCTGGCCAGATTGAGCAGGAGAGGCTGTGTACGTTGGAAGTTTTAGTAGGCTAAACAAGTTCAGAGCCCAAGTGTTTGTGGTTCGTTTGAGAGATTACCAGTGGGAGATGAGGACCAGCAACAGCTTTCAGGGCTGGCACCTTTAGTGTAGGAGCAATCCTTGGACGTTCGCAATTTCGGAGTTGAGCTCTGGCCAGATTGAGCAGGAGAGGCTGTGTACGTTGGAAGTTTTAGTAGGCTAAACAAGTTCAGAGCCCAAGTGTTTGTGGTTCGTTTGAGAGGTTAGCAGTGGGAGATGAGGACCAGCAAGAGTTTTCAGGGCTGGCACCTTTAGTGTAGGAGCAATCCCTGGACGTTCACAATTTCGGTGTTGAGCTCTGGCCAGATTGAGCAGGAGAGGCTGTATACGTTGGAAGTTTTGGTAGGCTAAACAAGTTCAGAGCCCAAGTGTTTGTGGTTCGTTTGAGAGGTTACCAGTGGGAGATGAGGACCAGCAAGAGCTTTCAGGGCTGGCACCTTTAGTGTAGGAGCAATCGCTGGACGTTCGCAATGTCGGTGTTGAGCTCTGGCCAGATTGAGCAGGAGAGGCTGTGTACGTTGGAAGTTTTAGTAGGCTAAACAAGTTCAGAGGCCAAGTGTTTGTGGTTCGTTTGAGAGGTTACCAGTGGGAGATGAGGACCAGCAAGAGCTTTCAGGGCTGGCACCTTTAGTGTAGGAGCAATCCCTGGACGTTCGCAATTTCGGTGTTGAGCTCTGGCCAGATTGAGCAGGAGAGGCTGTGTACGTTGGAAGTTTTGGTAGGCTAAACAAGTTCAGAGCCCAAGTGTTTGTGGTTCGTTTGAGAGGTTACCAGTGGGAGATGAGGACCAGCAAGAGCTTTCAGGGCCGGCACCTTTAGTGTAGGAGCAATCCCTGGACGTTCGCAATTTCGGTGTTGAGCTCTGGCCAGATTGAGCAGGAGAGGCTGTGTACGTTGGAAGTTTTAGTAGGCTAAACAAGTTCAGAGGCCAAGTGTTTGTGGTTCGTTTGAGAGGTTACCAGTGGGAGATGAGGACCAGCAAGAGCTTTCAGGGCTGGCACCTTTAGTGTAGGAGCAATCCTTGGACGTTCGCAATTTCGGTGTTGAGCTCTGGCCAGATTGAGCAGGAGAGGCTGTGTACGTTGGAAGTTTTAGTAGGCTAAAGAAGTTCAGAGCCCAAGTGTTTGTGGTTCGTTTGAGAGGTTACCAGTGGGAGATGAGGACCAGCAAGAGCTTTCAGGGCTGGCACCTTTAGTGTAGGAGCAATCGCTGGACGTTCGCAATGTCGGTGTTGAATTTTGGCCAGATTGAGCAGGAGAGGCTGTGTACGTTGGAAGTTTTAGTAGGCTAAACAAGTTCAGAGCCCAAGTGTTTCTGGTTCGTTTGAGAGGTTACCAGTGGGAGATGAGGACCAGCAAGAGCTTTCAGGGCTGGCACCTTTAGTGTAGGAGCAATCGCTGGACGTTCGCAATGTCGGTGTTGAGCTCTGGCCAGATTGAGCAGGAGAGGCTGTGTACGTTGGAAGTTTTAGTAGGCTAAACAAGTTCAGAGCCCAAGTGTTTGTGGTTCGTTTGAGAGATTACCAGTGGGAGATGAGGACCAGCAAGAGCTTTCAGGGCTGGCACCTTTAGTGTAGGAGCAATCCTTGGACGTTCGCAATTTCGGAGTTGAGCTCTGGCCAGATTGAGCAGGAGAGGCTGTGTACGTTGGAAGTTTTGGTAGGCTAAACAAGTTCAGAGCCCAAGTGTTTGTGGTTCGTTTGAGAGGTTACCAGTGGGAGATGAGGACCAGCAAGAGCTTTCAGGGCTGGCACCTTTAGTGTAGGAGCAATCGCTGGACGTTCGCAATGTCGGTGTTGAGCTCTGGCCAGATTGAGCAGGAGAGGCTGTGTACGTTGGAAGTTTTAGTAGGCTAAACAAGTTCAGAGGCCAAGTGTTTGTGGTTCGTTTGAGAGGTTACCAGTGGGAGATGAGGACCAGCAAGAGCTTTCAGGGCCGGCACCTTTAGTGTAGGAGCAATCCCTGGACGTTCGCAATTTCGGTGTTGAGCTCTGGCCAGATTGAGCAGGAGAGGCTGTGTACGTTGGAAGTTTTAGTAGGCTAAACAAGTTCAGAGCCCAAGTGTTTGTGGTTCGTTTGAGAGGTTACCAGTGGGAGATGAGGACCAGCAAGAGCTTTCAGGGCCGGCACCTTTAGTGTAGGAGCAATCGCTGGACGTTCGCAATGTCGGTGTTGAGCTCTGGCCAGATTGAGCAGGAGAGGCTGTGTACATTGGAAGTTTTAGTAGGCTAAACAAGTTCAGAGCCCAAGTGTTTGTGGTTCGTTTGAGAGGTTACCAGTGGGAGATGAGGACCAGCAAGAGCTTTCAGGGCTGGCACCTTTAGTGTAGGAGCAATCGCTGGACGTTCGCAATGTCGGTGTTGAGCTCTGGCCAGATTGAGCAGGAGAGGCTGTGTACGTTGGAAGTTTTAGTAGGCTAAACAAGTTCAGAGGCCAAGTGTTTGTGGTTCGTTTGAGAGGTTACCAGTGGGAGATGAGGACCAGCAAGAGCTTTCAGGGCTGGCACCTTTAGTGTAGGAGCAATCGCTGGACGTTCGCAATGTCGGTGTTGAGCTCTGGCCAGATTGAGCAGGAGAGGCTGTGTACGTTGGAAGTTTTAGTAGGCTAAACAAGTTCAGAGCCCAAGTGTTTGTGGTTCGTTTGAGAGGTTACCAGTGGGAGATGAGGACCAGCAAGAGCTTTCAGGGCTGGCACCTTTAGTGTAGGAGCAATCGCTGGACGTTCGCAATGTCGGTGTTGAGCTCTGGCCAGATTGAGCAGGAGAGGCTGTGTACGTTGGAAGTTTTAGTAGGCTAAACAAGTTCAGAGCCCAAGTGTTTGTGGTTCGTTTGAGAGGTTACCAGTGGGAGATGAGGACCAGCAAGAGCTTTCAGGGCCGGCACCTTTAGTGTAGGAGCAATCCTTGGACGTTCACAATTTCGGTGTTGAGCTCTGGCCAGATTGAGCAGGAGAGGCTGTGTACGTTGGAAGTTTTAGTAGGCTAAACAAGTTCAGAGGCCAAGTGTTTGTGGTTCGTTTGAGAGGTTACCAGTGGGAGATGAGGACCAGCAAGAGCTTTCAGGGCTGGCACCTTTATTGTAGGAGCAATCCTTGGACGTTCGCAATTTCGGTGTTGAGATCTGGCCAGATTGAGCAGGAGAGGCTGTGTACGTTGGAAGTTTTAGTAGGCTAAACAAGTTCAGAGCCCAAGTGTTTGAGGTTCGTTTGAGAGGTTACCAGTGGGAGATGAGGACCAGCAAGAGCTTTCAGGGCTGGCACCTTTAGTGTAGGAGCAATCGCTGGACGTTCGCAATGTCGGTGTTGAGCTCTGGCCAGATTGAGCAGGAGAGGCTGTGTACGTTGGAAGTTTTAGTAGGCTAAACAAGTTCAGAGCCCAAGTGTTTGTGGTTCGTTTGAGAGGTTACCAGTGGGAGATGAGGACCAGCAAGAGCTTTCAGGGCTGGCACCTTTAGTGTAGGAGCAATCCTTGGACGTTCGCAATTTCGGAGTTGAGCTCTGGCCAGATTGAGCAGGAGAGGCTGTGTACGTTGGAAGTTTTAGTAGGCTAAACAAGTTCAGAGCCCAAGTGTTTGTGGTTCGTTTGAGAGGTTACCAGTGGGAGATGAGGACCAGCAAGAGCTTTCAGGGCTGGCACCTTTAGTGTAGGAGCAATCCTTGGACGTTCGCAATTTCGGTGTTGAGCTCTGGCCAGATTGAGCAGGAGAGGCTGTGTACGTTGGAAGTTTTAGTAGGCTAAACAAGTTCAGAGGCCAAGTGTTTGTGGTTCGTTTGAGAGGTTACCAGTGGGAGATGAGGACCAGCAAGAGCTTTCAGGGCTGGCACCTTTAGTGTAGGAGCAATCCCTGGATGTTCGCAATTTCGGTGTTGAGCTCTGGCCAGATTGAGCAGGAGAGGCTGTGTACGTTGGAAGTTTTAGTAGGCTAAACAAGTTCAGAGCCCAAGTGTTTGTGGTTCGTTTGAGAGGTTACCAGTGGGAGATGAGGACCAGCAAGACCTTTCAGGGCTGGCACCTTTAGTGTAGGAGCAATCGCTGGACGTTCGCAATGTCGGTGTTGAGCTCTGGCCAGATTGAGCAGGAGAGGCTGTGTACGTTGGAAGTTTTAGTAGGCTAAAGAAGTTCAGAGCCCAAGTGTTTGTGGTTCGTTTGAGAGGTTACCAGTGGGAGATGAGGACCAGCAAGAGCTTACAGGGCTGGCACCTTTAGTGTAGGAGCAATCGCTGGACGTTCGCAATGTCGGTGTTGAGCTCTGGCCAGATTGAGCAGGAGAGGCTGTGTACGTTGGAAGTTTTAGTAGGCTAAACAAGTTCAGAGCCCAAGTGTTTGTGGTTCGTTTGAGAGGTTACCAGTGGGAGATGAGGACCAGCAAGAGCTTTCAGGGCTGGCACCTTTAGTGTAGGAGCAATCCTTGGACGTTCGCAATGTCGGTGTTGAGCTCTGGCCAGATTGAGCAGGAGAGGCTGTGTACGTTGGAAGTTTTAGTAGGCTAAACAAGTTCAGAGCCCAAGTGTTTGTGGTTCGTTTGAGAGGTTACCAGTGGGAGATGAGGACCAGCAAGAGTTTTCAGGGCTGGCACCTTTAGTGTAGGAGCAATCGCTGGACGTTCGCAATGTCGGTGTTGAGCTCTGGCCAGATTGAGCAGGAGAGGCTGTGTACGTTGGAAGTTTTAGTAGGCGAAACAAGTTCAGAGGCCCAAGTGTTTGTGGTTCGTTTGAGAGGTTACCAGTGGGAGATGAGGACCAGCAAGAGCTTTCAGGGCTGGCACCTTTAGTGTAGGAGCAATCGCTGGACGTTCGCAATGTCGGTGTTGAGCTCTGGCCAGATTGAGCAGGAGAGGCTGTGTACGTTGGAAGTTTTAGTAGGCTAAACAAGTTCAGAGCCCAAGTGTTTGTGGTTCGTTTGAGAGGTTACCAGTGGGAGATGAGGACCAGCAAGAGCTTTCAGGGCTGGCACCTTTAGTGTAGGAGCAATCCTTGGACGTTCGCAATGTCGGTGTTGAGCTCTGGCCAGATTGAGCAGGAGAGGCTGTGTACGTTGGAAGTTTTAGTAGGCTAAACAAGTTCAGAGCCCAAGTGTTTGTGGTTCGTTTGAGAGGTTACCAGTGGGAGATGAGGACCAGCAAGAGCTTTCAGGGCTGGCACCTTTAGTGTAGGAGCAATCGCTGGACGTTCGCAATGTCGGTGTTGAGCTCTGGCCAGATTGAGCAGGAGAGGCTGTGTACGTTGGAAGTTTTAGTAGGCTAAACAAGTTCAGAGCCCAAGTGTTTGTGGTTCGTTTGAGAGGTTACCAGTGGGAGATGAGGACCAGCAAGAGCTTTCAGGGCTGGCACCTTTAGTGTAGGAGCAATCCTTGGACGTTCGCAATTTCGGTGTTGAGCTCTGGCCAGATTGAGCAGGAGAGGCTGTGTACGTTGGAAGTTTTAGTAGGCTAAACAAGTTCAGAGCCCAAGTGTTTGTGGTTCGTTTGAGAGGTTACCAGTGGGAGATGAGGACCAGCAAGAGCTTTCAGGGCTGGCACCTTAAGTGTAGGAGCAATCCTTGGACGTTCGCAATGTCGGTGTTGAGCTCTGGCCAGATTGAGCAGGAGAGGCTGTGTACGTTGGAAGTTTTAGTAGGCTAAACAAGTTCAGAGCCCAAGTGTTTGTGGTTCGTTTGAGAGGTTACCAGTGGGAGATGAGGACCAGCAAGAGTTTTCAGGGCTGGCACCTTTAGTGTAGGAGCAATCCCTGGACGTTCACAATTTCGGTGTTGAGCTCTGGCCAGATTGAGCAGGAGAGGCTGTGTACGTTGGAAGTTTTAGTAGGCTAAACAAGTTCAGAGCCCAAGTGTTTGTGGTTCGTTTGAGAGGTTACCAGTGGGAGATGAGGACCAGCAAGAGCTTTCAGGGCTGGCACCGTTTAGTGTAGGAGCAATCGCTGGACGTTCGCAATGTCGGTGTTGAGCTCTGGCCAGATTGAGCAGGAGAGGCTGTGTACGTTGGAAGTTTTAGTAGGCTAAACAAGTTCAGAGCCCAAGTGTTTGTGGTTCGTTTGAGAGGTTACCAGTGGGAGATGAGGACCAGCAAGAGCTTTCAGGGCTGGCACCGTTTAGTGTAGGAGCAATCGCTGGACGTTCGCAATGTCGGTGTTGAGCTCTGGCCAGATTGAGCAGGAGAGGCTGTGTACGTTGGAAGTTTTAGTAGGCTAAACAAGTTCAGAGCCCAAGTGTTTGTGGTTCGTTTGAGAGGTTACCAGTGGGAGATGAGGACCAGCAAGAGCTTTCAGGGCTGGCACCTTAAGTGTAGGAGCAATCCTTGGACGTTCGCAATGTCGGTGTTGAGCTCTGGCCAGATTGAGCAGGAGAGGCTGTGTACGTTGGAAGTTTTAGTAGGCTAAACAAGTTCAGAGCCCAAGTGTTTGTGGTTCGTTTGAGAGGTTACCAGTGGGAGATGAGGACCAGCAAGAGTTTTCAGGGCTGGCACCTTTAGTGTAGGAGCAATCCCTGGACGTTCACAATTTCGGTGTTGAGCTCTGGCCAGATTGAGCAGGAGAGGCTGTGTACGTTGGAAGTTTTAGTAGGCTAAACAAGTTCAGAGGCCAAGTGTTTGTGGTTCGTTTGAGAGGTTACCAGTGGGAGATGAGGACCAGCAAGAGCTTTCAGGGCTGGCACCTTTAGTGTAGGAGCAATCGCTGGACGTTCGCAATGTCGGTGTTGAGCTCTGGCCAGATTGAGCAGGAGAGGCTGTGTACGTTGGAAGTTTTAGTAGGCTAAACAAGTTCAGAGCCCAAGTGTTTGTGGTTCGTTTGAGAGGTTACCAGTGGGAGATGAGGACCAGCAAGAGCTTTCAGGGCTGGCACCTTTAGTGTAGGAGCAATCGCTGGACGTTCGCAATTTCGGTGTTGAGCTCTGGCCAGATTGAGCAGGAGAGGCTGTGTACGTTGGAAGTTTTAGTAGGCTAAACAAGTTCAGAGCCCAAGTGTTTGTGGTTCGTTTGAGAGGTTACCAGTGGGAGATGAGGACCAGCAAGAGCTTTCAGGGCCGGCACCTTTAGTGTAGGAGCAATCCTTGGACATTAACAATTTCGGTGTTGAGCTCTGGCCAGATTGAGCAGGAGAGGCTGTGTACGTTGGAAGTTTTAGTAGGCTAAACAAGTTCAGAGGCCAAGTGTTTGTGGTTCGTTTGAGAGGTTACCAGTGGGAGATGAGGACCAGCAAGAGCTTTCAGGGCTGGCACCTTTAGTGTAGGAGCAATCGCTGGACGTTCGCAATGTCGGTGTTGAGCTCTGGCCAGATTGAGCAGGAGAGGCTGTGTACGTTGGAAGTTTTAGTAGGCTAAACAAGTTCAGAGGCCAAGTGTTTGTGGTTCGTTTGAGAGGTTACCAGTGGGAGATGAGGACCAGCAAGAGCTTTCAGGGCTGGCACCTTTAGTGTAGGAGCAATCCTTGGACGTTCGCAATTTCGGTGTTGAGCTCTGGCCAGATTGAGCAGGAGAGGCTGTGTACGTTGGAAGTTTTAGTAGGCTAAACAAGTTCAGAGGCCAAGTGTTTGTGGTTCGTTTGAGAGGTTACCAGTGGGAGATGAGGACCAGCAAGAGCTTTCAGGGCTGGCACCTTTAGTGTAGGAGCAATCCTTGGACGTTCGCAATTTCGGTGTTGAGCTCTGGCCAGATTGAGCAGGAGAGGCTGTGTACGTTGGAAGTTTTAGTAGGCTAAACAAGTTCAGAGCCAAGTGTTTGTGGTTTCGTTTGAGAGGTTACCAGTGGGAGATGAGGACCAGCAAGAGCTTTCAGGGCTGGCACCTTTAGTGTAGGAGCAATCCTTGGACGTTCACAATTTCGGTGTTGAGCTCTGGCCAGATTGAGCAGGAGAGGCTGTGTACGTTGGAAGTTTTAGTAGGCTAAACAAGTTCAGAGCCCAAGTGTTTGTGGTTCGTTTGAGAGGTTACCAGTGGGAGATGAGGACCAGCAAGAGCTTTCAGGGCTGGCACCTTTAGTGTAGGAGCAATCGCTGGACGTTCGCAATGTCGGTGTTGAGCTCTGGCCAGATTGAGCAGGAGAGGCTGTGTACGTTGGAAGTTTTAGTAGGCTAAACAAGTTCAGAGCCCAAGTGTTTGTGGTTCGTTTGAGAGGTTACCAGTGGGAGATGAGGACCAGCAAGAGCTTTCAGGGCTGGCACCTTTAGTGTAGGAGCAATCCTTGGACGTTCGCAATTTCGGTGTTGAGCTCTGGCCAGATTGAGCAGGAGAGGCTGTGTACGTTGGAAGTTTTAGTAGGCTAAACAAGTTCAGAGCCCAAGTGTTTGTGGTTCGTTTGAGAGGTTACCAGTGGGAGATGAGGACCAGCAAGAGCTTTCAGGGCTGGCACCTTAAGTGTAGGAGCAATCCTTGGACGTTCGCAATGTCGGTGTTGAGCTCTGGCCAGATTGAGCAGGAGAGGCTGTGTACGTTGGAAGTTTTAGTAGGCTAAACAAGTTCAGAGCCCAAGTGTTTGTGGTTCGTTTGAGAGGTTACCAGTGGGAGATGAGGACCAGCAAGAGTTTTCAGGGCTGGCACCTTTAGTGTAGGAGCAATCCCTGGACGTTCACAATTTCGGTGTTGAGCTCTGGCCAGATTGAGCAGGAGAGGCTGTGTACGTTGGAAGTTTTAGTAGGCTAAACAAGTTCAGAGCCCAAGTGTTTGTGGTTCGTTTGAGAGGTTACCAGTGGGAGATGAGGACCAGCAAGAGCTTTCAGGGCTGGCACCTTAAGTGTAGGAGCAATCGCTGGACGTTCGCAATGTCGGTGTTGAGCTCTGGCCAGATTGAGCAGGAGAGGCTGTGTACGTTGGAAGTTTTAGTAGGCTAAACAAGTTCAGAGCCCAAGTGTTTGTGGTTCGTTTGAGAGGTTACCAGTGGGAGATGAGGACCAGCAAGAGCTTTCAGGGCTGGCACCTTTAGTGTAGGAGCAATCGCTGGACGTTCGCAATGTCGGTGTTGAGCTCTGGCCAGATTGAGCAGGAGAGGCTGTGTACGTTGGAAGTTTTAGTAGGCTAAACAAGTTCAGAGCCCAAGTGTTTGTGGTTCGTTTGAGAGGTTACCAGTGGGAGATGAGGACCAGCAAGAGCTTTCAGGGCTGGCACCTTTAGTGTAGGAGCAATCGCTGGACGTTCGCAATGTCGGTGTTGAGCTCTGGCCAGATTGAGCAGGAGAGGCTGTGTACGTTGGAAGTTTTAGTAGGCTAAACAAGTTCAGAGCCCAAGTGTTTGTGGTTCGTTTGAGAGGTTACCAGTGGGAGATGAGGACCAGCAAGAGCTTTCAGGGCCGGCACCTTTAGTGTAGGAGCAATCCTTGGACATTCACAATGTCGGGTGTTGAGCTCTGGCCAGATTGAGCAGGAGAGGCTGTGTACGTTGGAAGTTTTAGTAGGCTAAACAAGTTCAGAGGCCAAGTGTTTGTGGTTCGTTTGAGAGGTTACCAGTGGGAGATGAGGACCAGCAAGAGCTTTCAGGGCTGGCACGTTTAGTGTAGGAGCAATCGCTGGACGTTCGCAATGTCGGTGTTGAGCTCTGGCCAGATTGAGCAGGAGAGGCTGTGTACGTTGGAAGTTTTAGTAGGCTAAACAAGTTCAGAGGCCAAGTGTTTGTGGTTCGTTTGAGAGGTTACCAGTGGGAGATGAGGACCAGCAAGAGCTTTCAGGGCTGGCACCTTTAGTGTAGGAGCAATCCTTGGACGTTCGCAATTTCGGTGTTGAGCTCTGGCCAGATTGAGCAGGAGAGGCTGTGTACGTTGGAAGTTTTAGTAGGCTAAACAAGTTCAGAGGCCAAGTGTTTGTGGTTCGTTTGAGAGGTTACCAGTGGGAGATGAGGACCAGCAAGAGCTTTCAGGGCTGGCACCTTTAGTGTAGGAGCAATCCTTGGACGTTCGCAATTTCGGTGTTGAGCTCTGGCCAGATTGAGCAGGAGAGGCTGTGTACGTTGGAAGTTTTAGTAGGCTAAACAAGTTCAGAGCCCAAGTGTTTGTGGTTCGTTTGAGAGGTTACCAGTGGGAGATGAGGACCAGCAAGAGCTTTCAGGGCTGGCACCTTTATTGTAGGAGCAATCCTTGGACGTTCGCAATTTCGGTGTTGAGCTCTGGCCAGATTGAGCAGGAGAGGCTGTGTACGTTGGAAGTTTTAGTAGGCTAAACAAGTTCAGAGCCCAAGTGTTTGTGGTTCGTTTGAGAGGTTACCAGTGGGAGATGAGGACCAGCAAGAGCTTTCAGGGCTGGCACCTTTAGTGTAGGAGCAATCGCTGGACGTTCGCAATGTCGGTGTTGAGCTCTGGCCAGATTGAGCAGGAGAGGCTGTGTACGTTGGAAGTTTTAGTAGGCTAAACAAGTTCAGAGGCCAAGTGTTTGTGGTTCGTTTGAGAGGTTACCAGTGGGAGATGAGGACCAGCAAGAGCTTTCAGGGCTGGCACCTTTAGTGTAGGAGCAATCCTTGGACGTTCGCAATTTCGGAGTTGAGCTCTGGCCAGATTGAGCAGGAGAGGCTGTGTACGTTGGAAGTTTTAGTAGGCTAAACAAGTTCAGAGCCCAAGTGTTTGTGGTTCGTTTGAGAGGTTACCAGTGGGAGATGAGGACCAGCAAGAGCTTTCAGGGCTGGCACCTTTAGTGTAGGAGCAATCCTTGGACGTTCGCAATTTCGGTGTTGAGCTCTGGCCAGATTGAGCAGGAGAGGCTGTGTACGTTGGAAGTTTTAGTAGGCTAAACAAGTTCAGAGGCCAAGTGTTTGTGGTTCGTTTGAGAGGTTACCAGTGGGAGATGAGGACCAGCAAGAGCTTTCAGGGCTGGCACCTTTAGTGTAGGAGCAATCCCTGGATGTTCGCAATTTCGGTGTTGAGCTCTGGCCAGATTGAGCAGGAGAGGCTGTGTACGTTGGAAGTTTTAGTAGGCTAAACAAGTTCAGAGCCCAAGTGTTTGTGGTTCGTTTGAGAGGTTACCAGTGGGAGATGAGGACCAGCAAGAGCTTTCAGGGCTGGCACCTTTAGTGTAGGAGCAATCCTTGGACGTTCGCAATTTAGTGTTGAGCTCTGGCCAGATTGAGCAGGAGAGGCTGTGTACGTTGGAAGTTTTAGTAGGCTAAACAAGTTCAGAGCCCAAGTGTTTGTGGATCGTTTGAGAGGTTACCAGTGGGAGATGAGGACCAGCAAGAGCTTTCAGGGCTGGCACCTTTAGTGTAGGAGCAATCCCTGGACGTTCGCAATTTCGGTGTTGAATTTTGGCCAGATTGAGCAGGAGAGGCTGTGTACGTTGGAAGTTTTAGTAGGCTAAACAAGTTCAGAGCCCAAGTGTTTGTGGTTCGTTTGAGAGGTTACCAGTGGGAGATGAGGACCAGCAAGAGCTTTCAGGGCTGGCACCTTTAGTGTAGGAGCAATCCCTGGACGTTCGCAATTTCGGTGTTGAGCTCTGGCCAGATTGAGCAGGAGAGGCAGTGTACGTTGGAAGTTTTAGTAGGCTAAACAAGTTCAGAGGCCAAGTGTTTGTGGTTCGTTTGAGAGGTTACCAGTGGGAGATGAGGACCAGCAAGAGCTTTCAGGGCTGGCACCTTTAGTGTAGGAGCAATCGTTGGACGTTCGCAATTTCAGTGTTGAATTTTGGCCAGATTGAGCAGGAGAGGCTGTGTACGTTGGAAGTTTTAGTAGGCTAAACAAGTTCAGAGCCCAAGTGTTTGTGGTTCGTTTGAGAGGTTACCAGTGGGAGATGAGGACCAGCAGAGCTTTCAGGGCTGGCACCTTTAGTGTAGGAGCAATCGCTGGACGTTCGCAATTTCGGTGTTGAGCTCTGGCCAGATTGAGCAGGAGAGGCTGTGTACGTTGGAAGTTTTAGTAGGCTAAACAAGTTCAGAGGCCAAGTGTTTGTGGTTCGTTTGAGAGCTTACCAGTGGGAGATGAGGACCAGCAAGAGCTTTCAGGGCTGGCACCTTTAGTGTAGGAGCAATCGCAGGACGTTCGCAATTTCGGTGTTGAGCTCTGGCCAGATTGAGCAGGAGAGGCTGTGTACGTTGGAAGTTTTAGTAGGCTAAACAAGTTCAAAGGCCAAGTGTTTGTGGTTCGTTTGAGAGGTTACCAGTGGGAGATGAGGACCAGCAAGAGCTTTCAGGGCTGGCACCTTTAGTGTAGGAGCAATCGCTGGACGTTCGCAATTTCGGTGTTGAGCTCTGGCCAGATTGAGCAGGAGAGGCTGTGTACGTTGGAAGTTTTAGTAGGCTAAACAAGTTCAGAGGCCAAGTGTTTGTGGTTCGTTTGAGAGGTTACCAGTGGGAGATGAGGACCAGCAAGAGCTTTCAGGACTGGCACCTTTAGTTTAAGAGCAATCCCTGGACGTTCGCAATTTCGGTGTTGAGCTCTGGCCAGATTGAGCAGGAGAGGCTGTGTACGTTGGAAGTTTTAGTAGGCTAAACAAGTTCAGAGCCCAAGTGTTTGTGGTTCGTTTGAGAGGTTCCCAGTGGGAGATGAGGACCAGCAAGAGCTTTCAGGGCTGGCACCTTTAGTGTAGGAGCAATCGCTGGACGTTCGCAATTTCGGTGTTGAGCTCTGGCCAGATTGAGCAGGAGAGGCTGTGTACGTTGGAAGTTTTAGTAGGCTAAACAAGTTCAGAGGCCAAGTGTTTGTGGTTCGTTTGAGAGGTTACCAGTGGGAGATGAGGACCAGCAAGAGCTTTCAGGGCTGGCACCTTTAGTGTAGGAGCAATCCCTGGACGTTCGCAATTTCATTGGTGAAGTTTGGACAGATTGAGCAGGAGAGGCTGTGTACATTGGAAGTTTTAGTAGGCTAAACAAGTTCAGAGCCCAAGTGTTTGTGGTTCCTTTTAGAGGTTACCAGTGGGAGATGAGGACCAGCAAGAGCTTTCAGGGCTGGCACCTTTAGTGTAGGAGCAATCGCTGGACGTTCGCAATTTCGTATTCGGTGTTAGCGCAAGCTGGCCAGATTGAGCAGGAGAGGCTGTGTACGTTGGAAGTTTTAGTAGGCTAAACAAGTTCAGAGCCCAAGTGTTTGTGGTTCGTTTGAGAGTTTACTAGTGGGAGATGAGGACCAGCAAGAGCTTTCAGGGCTGGCACCTTTAGTGTAGGAGCAATCGCTGGACGTTCGCAATGTCGGTGTTGAGCTCTGGCCAGATTGAGCAGGAGAGGCTGTGTACGTTGGAAGTTTTAGTAGGCTAAACAAGTTCAGAGGCCAAGTGTTTGTGGTTCGTTTGAGAGGTTACCAGTGGGAGATGAGGACCAGCAAGAGCTTTCAGGGCTGGCACCTTTAGTGTAGGAGCAATAGCTGGACGTTCGCAATTTCGGTGTTGAGCTCTGGCCAGATTGAGCAGGAGAGGCTGTGTACGTTGGAAGTTTTAGTAGGCTAAACAAGTTCAGAGGCCAAGTGTTTGTGGTTCGTTTGAGAGGTTCCCAGTGGGAGATGAGGACCAGCAAGAGCTTTCAGGGCTGGCACCTTTAGTGTAGGAGCAATCGCTGGACGTTCGCAATTTCGGTGTTGAATTTTGGGCAGATTGAGCAGGAGAGGCTGTGTACGTTGGAAGTTTTATTGGCTAAACAAGTTCAGAGCCCAAGTGTTTGTGGTTCGTTTGAGAGGTTACCAGTGGAAGATGAGGACCAGCAAGAGCTTTCAGGGCTGGCACATTTAGTGTAGGAGCAATAGCTGGACGTTCGCAATTTCGGTGTTGAGCTCTGGCCAGATTGAGCAGGAGAGGCTGTGTACGTTGGAAGTTTTAGTAGCCTAAACAAGTTCAGAGGCCAAGTGTTTGTGGTTCGTTTGAGAGGTTACCAGTGGGAGATGAGGACCAGCAAGAGCTTTCAGGGCTGGCACCTTTAGTGTAGGAGCAATCCCTGGACGTTCGCAATTTCGGTGTTGAATTTTGGACAGATTGAGCAGGAGAGGCTGTGTACGTTGGAAGTTTTAGTAGGCTAAACAAGTTCAGAGCCCAAGTGTTTGTGGTTCGTTTGAGAGGTTACCAGTGGGAGATGAGGACCAGCAAGAGCTTTCAGGGCTGGCACCTTTAGTGTAGGAGCAATCCCTGGACGTTCTCAATTTCGGTGTTGATCTCTGGCCAGATTGAGCAGGAGAGGCTGTGTACGTTGGAAGTTTTAGTAGGCTAAACAAGTTCAGAGGCCAAGTGTTTGTGGTTCGTTTGAGAGGTTACCAGTGGGAGATGGGGACCAGCAAGAGCTTTCAGGGCTGGCACCTTTAGTGTAGGAGCAATCGCTGGACGTTCGCAATTTCGGTGTTGAATTTTGGCCAGATTGAGCAGGAGAGGCTGTGTACGTTGGAAGTTTTAGTAGGCTAAACAAGTTCAGAGCCCAAGTGTTTGTGGTTCGTTTGAGAGGTTCCCAGTGGGAGATGAGGTCCAGCAAGAGCTTTCAGGGCTGGCACCTTTAGTGTAGGAGCAATCGCTGGACGTTCGCAATTTCGGTGTTGAGCTCTGGCCAGTTTGAGCAGGAGAGGCTGTGTACGTTGGAAGTTTTAGTAGGCTAAACAAGTTCAGAGGCCAAGTGTTTGTGGTTCGTTTGAGAGGTTACCAGTGGGAGATGAGGACCAGCAAGAGCTTTCAGGGCTGGCACCTTTAGTGTAGGAGCAATCCCTGGACGTTCGCAATTTCGGTGTTGAGCTCTGGCCAGATTGAGCAGGAGAGGCTGTGTACGTTGGAAGTTTTAGTAGGCTAAACAAGTTCAGAGGCCAAGTGTTTGTGGTTCGTTTGAGAGGTTCCCAGTGGGAGATGAGGACCAGCAAGAGCTTTCAGGGCTGGCACCTTTAGTGTAGGAGCAATCGCTGGACGTTCGCAATTTCGGTGTTGAGCTCTGGCCAGATTGAGCAGGAGAGGCTGTGTACGTTGGAAGTTTTAGTAGGCTAAACAAGTTCAGAGGCCAAGTGTTTGTGGTTCGTTTTAGAGGTTACCAGTGGGAGATGAGGACCAGCAAGAGCTTTCAGGACTGGCACCTTTAGTGTAAGTGCAATCCCTGGACGTTCGCAATTTCGGTGTTGAGCTCTGGCCAGATTGAGCAGGAGAGGCTGTGTACGTTGGAAGTTTTAGTAGGCTAAACAAGTTCAGAGCCCAAGTGTTTGTGGTTCGTTTGAGAGGTTACCAGTGGGAGATGAGGACCAGCAAGAGCTTTCAGGGCTGGCACCTTTAGTGTAGGAGCAATCGCTGGACATTCGCAATTTCGGTGTTGATCTCTGGCCAGATTGAGCAGGAGAGGCTGTGTACGTTGGAAGTTTTAGTAGGCTAAACAAGTTCAGAGCCCAAGTGTTTGTCGTTCGTTTGAGAGGTTACCAGTGGGAGATGAGGACCAGCAAGAGCTTTCAGGGCTGGCACCTTTAGTGTAGGAGCAATCGCTGGACGTTCGCAATTTCGGTGTTGAGCTCTGGCCAGATTGAGCAGGAGAGGCTGTGTACGTTGGAAGTTTTAGTAGGCTAAACAAGTTCAGAGCCCAAGTGTTTGTGGTTCGTTTGAGAGGTTCCCAGTGGGAGATGAGGACCAGCAAGAGCTTTCAGGGCTGGCACCTTTAGTGTAGGAGCAATCCCTGGACGTTCGCAATTTCGTTGGTGAATTTTGGACAGATTGAGCAGGAGAGGCTGTGTACATTGGAAGTTTTAGTAGCCTAAACAAGTTCAGAGGCCAAGTGTTTGTGGTTCGTTTGAGAGGTTACCAGTGGGAGATGAGGACCAGCAAGAGCTTTCAGGGCTGGCACGTTTAGTGTACGAGCAATCCCTGGACGTTCGCAATTTCGGTGTTGAGCTCTGGCCAGATTGAGCAGGAGAGGCTGTGTACGTTGGAAGTTTTAGTAGGCTAAACAAGTTCAGAGCCCAAGTGTTTGTGGTTCGTTTGAGAGCTTACCAGTGGGAGATGAGGACCAGCAAGAGCTTTCAGGGCTGGCACCTTTAGTGTAGGAGCAATCGCTGGACGTTCGCAATTTCGGTGTTGAGCTCTGGCCAGATTGAGCAGGAGAGGCTGTGTACGTTGGAAGTTTTAGTAGGCTAAACAAGTTCAGAGCCCAAGTGTTTGTGGTTCGTTTGAGAGCTTACCAGTGGGAGATGAGGACCAGCAAGAGCTTTCAGGGCTGGCACCTTTAGTGTAGGAGCAATCCCTGGACGTTCGCAATTTCGGTGTTGAGCTCTGGCCAGATTGAGCAGGAGAGGCTGTGTACGTTGGAAGTTTTAGTAGGCTAAACAAGTTCAGAGCCCAAGTGTTTGTGGTTCGTTTGAGAGGTTACCAGTGGGAGATGAGGACCAGCAAGAGCTTTCAGGACTGGCACCTTTAGTGTAAGAGCAATCCCTGGACGTTCGCAATTTCGGTGTTGAGCTCTGGCCAGATTGAGCAGGAGAGGCTGTGTACGTTGGAAGTTTTATTGGCTAAACAAGTTCAGAGCCCAAGTGTTTGTGGTTCGTTTGAGAGGTTACCAGTGGAAGATGAGGACCAGCAAGAGCTTTCAGGGCTGGCACATTTAGTGTAGGAGCAATAGCTGGACGTTCGCAATTTCGGTGTTGAGCTCTGGCCAGATTGAGCAGGAGAGGCTGTGTACGTTGGAAGTTTTAGTAGCCTAAACAAGTTCAGAGGCCAAGTGTTTGTGGTTCGTTTGAGAGGTTACCAGTGGGAGATGAGGACCAGCAAGAGCTTTCAGGGCTGGCACCTTTAGTGTAGGAGCAATCCCTGGACGTTCGCAATTTCGGTGTTGAATTTTGGACAGATTGAGCAGGAGAGGCTGTGTACGTTGGAAGTTTTAGTAGGCTAAACAAGTTCAGAGCCCAAGTGTTTGTGGTTCGTTTGAGAGGTTACCAGTGGGAGATGAGGACCAGCAAGAGCTTTCAGGGCTGGCACCTTTAGTGTAGGAGCAATCCCTGGACGTTCTCAATTTCGGTGTTGATCTCTGGCCAGATTGAGCAGGAGAGGCTGTGTACGTTGGAAGTTTTAGTAGGCTAAACAAGTTCAGAGGCCAAGTGTTTGTGGTTCGTTTGAGAGGTTCCCAGTGGGAGATGGGGACCAGCAAGAGCTTTCAGGGCTGGCACCTTTAGTGTAGGAGCAATCGCTGGACGTTCGCAATTTCGGTGTTGAATTTTGGCCAGATTGAGCAGGAGAGGCTGTGTACGTTGGAAGTTTTAGTAGGCTAAACAAGTTCAGAGCCCAAGTGTTTGTGGTTCGTTTGAGAGGTTCCCAGTGGGAGATGAGGTCCAGCAAGAGCTTTCAGGGCTGGCACCTTTAGTGTAGGAGCAATCGCTGGACGTTCGCAATTTCGGTGTTGAGCTCTGGCCAGTTTGAGCAGGAGAGGCTGTGTACGTTGGAAGTTTTAGTAGGCTAAACAAGTTCAGAGGCCAAGTGTTTGTGGTTCGTTTGAGAGGTTACCAGTGGGAGATGAGGACCAGCAAGAGCTTTCAGGGCTGGCACCTTTAGTGTAGGAGCAATCCCTGGACGTTCGCAATTTCGGTGTTGAGCTCTGGCCAGATTGAGCAGGAGAGGCTGTGTACGTTGGAAGTTTTAGTAGGCTAAACAAGTTCAGAGGCCAAGTGTTTGTGGTTCGTTTGAGAGGTTCCCAGTGGGAGATGAGGACCAGCAAGAGCTTTCAGGGCTGGCACCTTTAGTGTAGGAGCAATCGCTGGACGTTCGCAATTTCGGTGTTGAGCTCTGGCCAGATTGAGCAGGAGAGGCTGTGTACGTTGGAAGTTTTAGTAGGCTAAACAAGTTCAGAGGCCAAGTGTTTGTGGTTCGTTTTAGAGGTTACCAGTGGGAGATGAGGACCAGCAAGAGCTTTCAGGACTGGCACCTTTAGTGTAAGTGCAATCCCTGGACGTTCGCAATTTCGGTGTTGAGCTCTGGCCAGATTGAGCAGGAGAGGCTGTGTACGTTGGAAGTTTTAGTAGGCTAAACAAGTTCAGAGCCCAAGTGTTTGTGGTTCGTTTGAGAGGTTACCAGTGGGAGATGAGGACCAGCAAGAGCTTTCAGGGCTGGCACCTTTAGTGTAGGAGCAATCGCTGGACATTCGCAATTTCGGTGTTGATCTCTGGCCAGATTGAGCAGGAGAGGCTGTGTACGTTGGAAGTTTTAGTAGGCTAAACAAGTTCAGAGCCCAAGTGTTTGTCGTTCGTTTGAGAGGTTACCAGTGGGAGATGAGGACCAGCAAGAGCTTTCAGGGCTGGCACCTTTAGTGTAGGAGCAATCGCTGGACGTTCGCAATTTCGGTGTTGAGCTCTGGCCAGATTGAGCAGGAGAGGCTGTGTACGTTGGAAGTTTTAGTAGGCTAAACAAGTTCAGAGCCCAAGTGTTTGTGGTTCGTTTGAGAGGTTCCCAGTGGGAGATGAGGACCAGCAAGAGCTTTCAGGGCTGGCACCTTTAGTGTAGGAGCAATCCCTGGACGTTCGCAATTTCGTTGGTGAATTTTGGACAGATTGAGCAGGAGAGGCTGTGTACATTGGAAGTTTTAGTAGCCTAAACAAGTTCAGAGGCCAAGTGTTTGTGGTTCGTTTGAGAGGTTACCAGTGGGAGATGAGGACCAGCAAGAGCTTTCAGGGCTGGCACGTTTAGTGTACGAGCAATCCCTGGACGTTCGCAATTTCGGTGTTGAGCTCTGGCCAGATTGAGCAGGAGAGGCTGTGTACGTTGGAAGTTTTAGTAGGCTAAACAAGTTCAGAGCCCAAGTGTTTGTGGTTCGTTTGAGAGGTTCCCAGTGGGAGATGAGGACCAGCAAGAGCTTTCAGGGCTGGCACCTTTAGTGTAGGAGCAATCGCTGGACGTTCGCAATTTCGGTGTTGAGCTCTGGCCAGATTGAGCAGGAGAGGCTGTGTACGTTGGAAGTTTTAGTAGGCTAAACAAGTTCAGAGCCCAAGTGTTTGTGGTTCGTTTGAGAGCTTACCAGTGGGAGATGAGGACCAGCAAGAGCTTTCAGGGCTGGCACCTTTAGTGTAGGAGCAATCCCTGGACGTTCGCAATTTCGGTGTTGAGCTCTGGCCAGATTGAGCAGGAGAGGCTGTGTACGTTGGAAGTTTTAGTAGGCTAAACAAGTTCAGAGGCCAAGTGTTTGTGGTTCGTTTGAGAGGTTACCAGTGGGAGATGAGGACCAGCAAGAGCTTTCAGGACTGGCACCTTTAGTGTAAGAGCAATCCCTGGACGTTCGCAATTTCGGTGTTGAGCTCTGGCCAGATTGAGCAGGAGAGGCTGTGTACGTTGGAAGTTTTAGTAGGCTAAACAAGTTCAGAGGCCAAGTGTTTGTGGTTCGTTTGAGAGGTTCCCAGTGGGAGATGAGAACCAGCAAGAGCTTTCAGGGCTGGCACCTTTAGTGTAGGAGCAATCGCTGGACGTTCGCAATTTCGGTGTTGAATTTTGGGCAGATTGAGCAGGAGAGGCTGTGTACGTTGGAAGTTTTAGTAGGCTAAACAAGTTCAGAGGCCAAGTGTTTGTGGTTCGTTTGAGAGGTTACCAGTGGGAGATGAGGACCAGCAAGAGCTTTCAGGGCTGGCACCTTTAGTGTAGGAGCAATCGCTGGACATTCGCAATTTCGGTGTTGATCTCTGGCCAGTTTGAGCAGGAGAGGCTGTGTACGTTGGAAGTTTTAGTAGGCTAAACAAGTTCAGAGGCCAAGTGTTTGTGGTTCGTTTGAGAGGTTACCAGTGGGAGATGAGGACCAGCAAGAGCTTTCAGGGCTGGCACCTTTAGTGTAGGAGCAATCGCTGGACGTTCGCAATTTCGGTGTTGAGCTCTGGCCAGATTGAGCAGGAGAGGCTGTGTACGTTGGAAGTTTTAGTAGGCTAAACAAGTTCAGAGGCCAAGTGTTTGTGGTTCGTTTGAGAGGTTACCAGTGGGAGATGAGGACCAGCAAGAGCTTTCAGGGCTGGCACCTTTAGTGTAGGAGCAATCCCTGGACGTTCGCAATTTCGTTGGTGAATTTTGGACAGATTGAGCAGGAGAGGCTGTGTACATTGGAAGTTTTAGTAGCCTAAACAAGTTCAGAGGCCAAGTGTTTGTGGTTCCTTTTAGAGGTTACCAGTGGGAGATGAGGACCAGCAAGAGCTTTCAGGGCTGGCACCTTTAGTGTAGGAGCAATCGCTGGACGTTCGCAATTTCGGTGTTGAGCTCTGGCCAGATTGAGCAGGAGAGGCTGTGTACGTTGGAAGTTTTAGTAGGCTAAACAAGTTCAGAGGCCAAGTGTTTGTGGTTCGTTTGAGAGGTTACCAGTGGGAGATGAGGACCAGCAAGAGCTTTCAGGGCTGGCACCTTTAGTGTAGGAGCAATCCCTGGACGTTCGCAATTTCGGTGTTGAGCTCTGGCCAGATTGAGCAGGAGAGGCTGTGTACGTTGGAAGTTTTAGTAGGCTAAACAAGTTCAGAGGCCAAGTGTTTGTGGTTCGTTTGAGAGGTTACCAGTGGGAGATGAGGACCAGCAAGAGCTTTCAGGGCTGGCACCTTTAGTGTAGGAGCAATCGCTGGACGTTCGCAATGTCGGTGTTGAGCTCTGGCCAGATTGAGCAGGAGAGGCTGTGTACGTTGGAAGTTTTAGTAACCTAAACAAGTTCAGAGGCCAAGTGTTTGTGGTTCATTTGAGAGGTTACCAGTGGGAGATGAGGACCAGCAAGAGCTTTCAGGGCTGGCACGTTTAGTGTACGAGCAATCCCTGGACGTTCGCAATTTCGGTGTTGAGCTCTGGCCAGATTGAGCAGGAGAGGCTGTGTACGTTGGAAGTTTTAGTAGGCTAAACAAGTTCAGAGCCCAAGTGTTTGTGGTTCGTTTGAGAGGTTCCCAGTGGGAGATGAGGACCAGCAAGAGCTTTCAGGGCTGGCACCTTTAGTGTAGGAGCAATCCCTGGACGTTCGCAATTTCGGTGTTGAGCTCTGGCCAGATTGAGCAGGAGAGGCTGTGTACGTTGGAAGTTTTAGTAGGCGAAACAAGTTCAGAGGCCAAGTGTTTGTGGTTCGTTTGAGAGGTTACCAGTGGGAGATGAGGACCAGCAAGAGCTTTCAGGGCTGGCACCTTTAGTGTAGGAGCAATCGCTGGACGTTCGCAATTTCGGTGTTGAGCTCTGGCCAGATTGAGCAGGAGAGGCTGTGTACGTTGGAAGTTTTAGTAGGCTAAACAAGTTCAGAGCCCAAGTGTTTGTGGTTCGTTTGAGAGGTTACCAGTGGGAGATGAGGACCAGCAAGAGCTTTCAGGGCTGGCACCTTTAGTGTAGGAGCAATCCCTGGACG
Source organism: Gavia stellata (assembly GCF_030936135.1). Classification (NCBI taxonomy): domain Eukaryota; kingdom Metazoa; phylum Chordata; class Aves; order Gaviiformes; family Gaviidae; genus Gavia; species Gavia stellata. The sequence goes on from NW_026777146.1 coordinate 31,995, forward strand.
TTCGCAATTTCGGTGTTGAGCTCTGGCCAGATTGAGCAGGAGAGGCTGTGTACGTTGGAAGTTTTAGTAGGCTAAACAAGTTCAGAGCCCAAGTGTTTGTGGTTCGTTTGAGAGGTTCCCAGTGGGAGATGAGGACCAGCAAGAGCTTTCAGGGCTGGCACCTTTAGTGTAGGAGCAATCGCTGGACGTTCGCAATTTCGGTGTTGAGCTCTGGCCAGATTGAGCAGGAGAGGCTGTGTACGTTGGAAGTTTTAGTAGGCTAAACAAGTTCAGAGGCCAAGTGTTTGTGGTTCGTTTGAGAGGTTACCAGTGGGAGATGAGGACCAGCAAGAGCTTTCAGGGCTGCCACCTTTAGTGTAGGAGCAATCGCTGGACGTTCGCAATTTCGGTGTTGAGCTCTGGCCAGATTGAGCAGGAGAGGCTGTGTACGTTGGAAGTTTTAGTAGGCTAAACAAGTTCAGAGCCCAAGTGTTTGTGGTTCGTTTGAGAGGTTACCAGTGGGAGATGAGGACCAGCAAGAGCTTTCAGGGCTGGCACGTTTAGTGTACGAGCAATCCCTGGACGTTCGCAATGTTGGTGTTGAGCTCTGGCCAGATTGATCAGGAGAGGCTGTGTACGTTGGAAGTTTTAGTAGGCTAAACAAGTTCAGAGGCCAAGTGTTTGTGGTTCGTTTGAGAGGTTACCAGTGGGAGATGAGGACCAGCAAGAGCTTTCAGGGCTGGCACCTTTAGTGTAGGAGCAATCCCTGGACGTTCGCAATTTCGGTGTTGAGCTCTGGCCAGATTGAGCAGGAGAGGCTGTGTACGTTGGAAGTTTTAGTAGGCTAAACAAGTTCAGAGCCCAAGTGTTTGTGGTTCGTTTGAGAGGTTACCAGTGGGAGATGAGGACCAGCAAGAGCTTTCAGGGCTGGCACCTTTAGTGTAGGAGCAATCGCTGGACGTTCGCAATTTCGGTGTTGAGCTCTGGCCAGATTGAGCAGGAGAGGCTGTGTACGTTGGAAGTTTTAGTAGGCTAAACAAGTTCAGAGCCCAAGTGTTTGTGGTTCGTTTGAGAGGTTACCAGTGGGAGATGAGGACCAGCAAGAGCTTTCAGGGCTGGCACCTTTAGTGTAGGAGCAATCGCTGGACGTTCGCAATTTCGGTGTTGAGCTCTGGCCAGATTGAGCAGGAGAGGCTGTGTACGTTGGAAGTTTTAGTAGGCTAAACAAGTTCAGAGCCCAAGTGTTTGTGGTTCGTTTGAGAGGTTCCCAGTGGGAGATGAGGACCAGCAAGAGCTTTCAGGGCTGGCACCTTTAGTGTAGGAGCAATCGCTGGACGTTCGCAATTTCGGTGTTGAGCTCTGGCCAGATTGAGCAGGAGAGGCTGTGTACGTTGGAAGTTTTAGTAGGCTAAACAAGTTCAGAGCCCAAGTGTTTGTGGTTCGTTTGAGAGGTTACCAGTGGGAGATGAGGACCAGCAAGAGCTTTCAGGGCTGGCACCTTTAGTGTAGGAGCAATCGCTGGACGTTCGCAATTTCGGTGTTGAGCTCTGGCCAGATTGAGCAGGAGAGGCTGTGTACGTTGGAAGTTTTAGTAGGCTAAACAAGTTCAGAGGCCAAGTGTTTGTGGTTCGTTTGAGAGGTTACCAGTGGGAGATGAGGACCAGCAAGAGCTTTCAGGACTGGCACCTTTAGTGTAGGAGCAATCCCTGGACGTTCGCAATTTCGGTGTTGAGCTCTGGCCAGATTGAGCAGGAGAGGCTGTGTACGTTGGAAGTTTTAGTAGGCTAAACAAGTTCAGAGCCCAAGTGTTTGTGGTTCGTTTGAGAGGTTCCCAGTGGGAGATGAGGACCAGCAAGAGCTTTCAGGGCTGGCACCTTTAGTGTAGGAGCAATCGCTGGACGTTCGCAATTTCGGTGTTGAATTTTGGGCAGATTGAGCAGGAGAGGCTGTGTACGTTGGAAGTTTTAGTAGGCTAAACAAGTTCAGAGCCCAAGTGTTTGTGGTTCGTTTGAGAGGTTCCCAGTGGGAGATGAGGACCAGCAAGAGCTTTCAGGGCTGGCACCTTTAGTGTAGGAGCAATCGCTGGACATTCGCAATTTCGGTGTTGATCTCTGGCCAGATTGAGCAGGAGAGGCTGTGTACGTTGGAAGTTTTAGTAGGCTAAACAAGTTCAGAGGCCAAGTGTTTGTGGTTCGTTTGAGAGGTTACCAGTGGGAGATGAGGACCAGCAAGAGCTTTCAGGGCTGGCACCTTTAGTGTAGGAGCAATCGCTGGACGTTCGCAATTTCGGTGTTGAGCTCTGGCCAGATTGAGCAGGAGAGGCTGTGTACGTTGGAAGTTTTAGTAGGCTAAACAAGTTCAGAGCCCAAGTGTTTGTGGTTCGTTTGAGAGGTTCCCAGTGGGAGATGAGGACCAGCAAGAGCTTTCAGGGCTGGCACCTTTAGTGTAGGAGCAATCCCTGGACGTTCGCAATTTCGTTGGTGAATTTTGGACAGATTGAGCAGGAGAGGCTGTGTACATTGGAAGTTTTAGTAGCCTAAACAAGTTCAGAGCCCAAGTGTTTGTGGTTCCTTTTAGAGGTTACCAGTGGGAGATGAGGACCAGCAAGAGCTTTCAGGGCTGGCACCTTTAGTGTAGGAGCAATCGCTGGACGTTCGCATTTTCGGTGTTGAGCTCTGGCCAGATTGAGCAGGAGAGGCTGTGTACGTTGGAAGTTTTAGTAGGCTAAACAAGTTCAGAGCCCAAGTGTTTGTGGTTCGTTTGAGAGTTTACTAGTGGGAGATGAGGACCAGCAAGAGCTTTCAGGGCTGGCACCTTTAGTGTAGGAGCAATCGCTGGACGTTCGCAATTTCGGTGTTGAGCTCTGGCCAGATTGAGCAGGAGAGGCTGTGTACGTTGGAAGTTTTAGTAGGCTAAACAAGTTCAGAGCCCAAGTGTTTGTGGTTCGTTTGAGAGCTTACCAGTGGGAGATGAGGACCAGCAAGAGCTTTCAGGGCTGGCACCTTTAGTGTAGGAGCAATCGCTGGACGTTCGCAATGTCGGTGTTGAGCTCTGGCCAGATTGAGCAGGAGAGGCTGTGTACGTTGGAAGTTTTAGTAGGCTAAACAAGTTCAGAGGCCAAGTGTTTGTGGTTCGTTTGAGAGGTTACCAGTGGGAGATGAGGACCAGCAAGAGCTTTCAGGGCTGGCACGTTTAGTGTATGAGCAATCCCTGGACGTTCGCAATTTCGGTGTTGAGCTCTGGCCAGATTGAGCAGGAGAGGCTGTGTACGTTGGAAGTTTTAGTAGGCTAAACAAGTTCAGAGGCCAAGTGTTTGTGGTTCGTTTGAGAGGTTACCAGTGGGAGATGAGGACCAGCAAGAGCTTTCAGGGCTGGCACCTTTAGTGTAGGAGCAATCCCTGGACGTTCGCAATTTCGGTGTTGAGCTCTGGCCAGATTGAGCAGGAGAAGCTGTGTACGTTGGAAGTTTTAGTAGGCTAAACAAGTTCAGAGCCCAAGTGTTTGTGGTTCGTTTGAGAGGTTACCAGTGGGAGATGAGGACCAGCAAGAGCTTTCAGGGCTGGCACCTTTAGTGTAGGAGCAATCGCTGGACGTTCGCAATTTCGGTGTTGAGCTCTGGCCAGATTGAGCAGGAGAGGCTGTGTATGTTGGAAGTTTTAGTAGGCTAAACAAGTTCAGAGCCCAAGTGTTTGTGGTTCGTTTGAGAGGTTACCAGTGGGAGATGAGGACCAGCAAGACCTTTCAGGGCTGGCACCTTTAGTGTAGGAGCAATCGCTGGACGTTCGCAATTTCGGTGTTGAGCTCTGGCCAGATTGAGCAGGAGAGGCTGTGTACGTTGGAAGTTTTAGTAGGCTAAACAAGTTCAGAGCCCAAGTGTTTGTGGTTCGTTTGAGAGGTTCCCAGTGGGAGATGAGGACCAGCAAGAGCTTTCAGGGCTGGCACCTTTAGTGTAGGAGCAATCGCTGGACGTTTGCAATTTCGGTGTTGAGCTCTGGCCAGATTGAGCAGGAGAGGCTGTGTACGTTGGAAGTTTTAGTAGGCTAAACAAGTTCAGAGCCCAAGTGTTTGTGGTTCGTTTGAGAGGTTACCAGTGGGAGATGAGGACCAGCAAGAGCTTTCAGGGCTGGCACCTTTAGTGTAGGAGCAATCGCTGGACGTTCGCAATTTCGGTGTTGAGCTCTGGCCAGATTGAGCAGGAGAGGCTGTGTACGTTGGAAGTTTTAGTAGGCTAAACAAGTTCAGAGGCCAAGTGTTTGTGGTTCGTTTGAGAGGTTCCCAGTGGGAGATGAGGACCAGCAAGAGCTTTCAGGACTGGCACCTTTAGTGTAAGAGCAATCCCTGGACGTTCGCAATTTCGGTGTTGAGCTCTGGCCAGATTGAGCAGGAGAGGCTGTGTACGTTGGAAGTTTTAGTAGGCTAAACAAGTTCAGAGCCCAAGTGTTTGTGGTTCGTTTGAGAGGTTACCAGTGGGAGATGAGGACCAGCAAGAGCTTTCAGGGCTGGCACCTTTAGTGTAGGAGCAATCGCTGGACGTTCGCAATTTCGGTGTTGAGCTCTGGCCAGATTGAGCAGGAGAGGCTGTGTACGTTGGAAGTTTTAGTAGGCTAAACAAGTTCAGAGCCCAAGTGTTTGTGGTTCGTTTGAGAGCTTACCAGTGGGAGATGAGGACCAGCAAGAGCTTTCAGGGCTGGCACCTTTAGTGTAGGAGCAATCGCTGGACCTTCGCAATTTCGGTGTTGAGCTCTGGCCAGATTGAGCACGAGAGGCTGTGTACGTTGGAAGTTTTAGTAGGCTAAACAAGTTCAGAGGCCAAGTGTTTGTGGTTCGTTTGAGAGGTTACCAGTGGGAGATGAGGACCAGCAAGAGCTTTCAGGGCTGGCACCTTTAGTGTAGGAGCAATCGCTGGACGTTCGCAATTTCGGTGTTGAGCTCTGGCCAGATTGAGCAGGAGAGGCTGTGTACGTTGGAAGTTTTAGTAGGCTAAACAAGTTCAAAGGCCAAGTGTTTGTGGTTCGTTTGAGAGGTTACCAGTGGGAGATGAGGACCAGCAAGAGCTTTCAGGGCTGGCACCTTTAGTGTAGGAGCAATCGCTGGACGTTCGCAATTTCGGTGTTGAGCTCTGGCCAGATTGAGCAGGAGAGGCTGTGTACGTTGGAAGTTTTAGTAGGCTAAACAAGTTCAGAGGCCAAGTGTTTGTGGTTCGTTTGAGAGGTTACCAGTGGGAGATGAGGACCAGCAAGAGCTTTCAGGACTGGCACCTTTAGTTTAAGAGCAATCCCTGGACGTTCGCAATTTTGGTGTTGAGCTCTGGCCAGATTGAGCAGGAGAGGCTGTGTACGTTGGAAGTTTTAGTAGGCTAAACAAGTTCAGAGCCCAAGTGTTTGTGGTTCGTTTGAGAGGTTCCCAGTGGGAGATGAGGACCAGCAAGAGCTTTCAGGGCTGGCACCTTTAGTGTAGGAGCAATCGCTGGACGTTCGCAATTTCGGTGTTGAGCTCTGGCCAGATTGAGCAGGAGAGGCTGTGTACGTTGGAAGTTTTAGTAGGCTAAACAAGTTCAGAGGCCAAGTGTTTGTGGTTCGTTTGAGAGGTTACCAGTGGGAGATGAGGACCAGCAAGAGCTTTCAGGGCTGGCACCTTTAGTGTAGGAGCAATCGCTGGACATTCGCAATTTCGGTGTTGATCTCTGGCCAGTTTGAGCAGGAGAGGCTGTCTACGTTGGAAGTTTTAGTAGGCTAAACAAGTTCAGAGCCCAAGTGTTTGTGGTTCGTTTGAGAGTTTACTAGTGGGAGATGAGGACCAGCAAGAGCTTTCAGGGCTGGCACCTTTAGTGTAGGAGCAATCGCTGGACGTTCGCAATTTCGGTGTTGAGCTCTGGCCAGATTGAGCAGGAGAGGCTGTGTACGTTGGAAGTTTTAGTAGGCTAAACAAGTTCAGAGCCCAAGTGTTTGTGGTTCGTTTGAGAGCTTACCAGTGGGAGATGAGGACCAGCAAGAGCTTTCAGGGCTGGCACCTTTAGTGTAGGAGCAATCGCTGGACGTTCGCAATGTCGGTGTTGAGCTCTGGCCAGATTGAGCAGGAGAGGCTGTGTACGTTGGAAGTTTTAGTAGCCTAAACAAGTTCAGAGGCCAAGTGTTTGTGGTTCGTTTGAGAGGTTACCAGTGGGAGATGAGGACCAGCAAGAGCTTTCAGGGCTGGCACCTTTAGTGTAGGAGCAATCGCTGGACGTTCGCAATTTCGGTGTTGAGCTCTGGCCAGATTGAGCAGGAGAGGCTGTGTACGTTGGAAGTTTTAGTAGGCTAAACAAGTTCAGAGCCCAAGTGTTTGTGGTTCGTTTGAGAGGTTACCAGTGGGAGATGAGGACCAGCAAGAGCTTTCAGGGCTGGCACCTTTAGTGTAGGAGCAATCGCTGGACGTTCGCAATTTCGGTGTTGAGCTCTGGCCAGATTGAGCAGGAGAAGCTGTGTACGTTGGAAGTTTTAGTAGGCTAAACAAGTTCAGAGCCCAAGTGTTTGTGGTTCGTTTGAGAGGTTCCCAGTGGGAGATGAGGACCAGCAAGAGCTTTCAGGGCTGGCACCTTTAGTGTAGGAGCAATCGCTGGACGTTCGCAATTTCGGTGTTGAGCTCTGGCCAGATTGAGCAGGAGAGGCTGTGTACGTTGGAAGTTTTAGTAGGCTAAACAAGTTCAGAGGCCAAGTGTTTGTGGTTCGTTTGAGAGGTTCCCAGTGGGAGATGAGGACCAGCAAGAGCTTTCAGGACTGGCACCTTTAGTGTAAGAGCAATCCTGGACGTTCGCAATTTCGGTGTTGAGCTCTGGCCAGATTGAGCAGGAGAGGCTGTGTACGTTGGAAGTTTTAGTAGGCTAAACAAGTTCAGAGCCCAAGTGTTTGTGGTTCGTTTGAGAGGTTACCAGTGGGAGATGAGGACCAGCAAGAGCTTTCAGGGCTGGCACCTTTAGTGTAGGAGCAATCGCTGGACGTTCGCAATTTCGGTGTTGAGCTCTGGCCAGATTGAGCAGGAGAGGCTGTGTACGTTGGAAGTTTTAGTAGGCTAAACAAGTTCAGAGCCCAAGTGTTTGTGGTTCGTTTGAGAGCTTACCAGTGGGAGATGAGGACCAGCAAGAGCTTTCAGGGCTGGCACCTTTAGTGTAGGAGCAATCGCTGGACCTTCGCAATTTCGGTGTTGAGCTCTGGCCAGATTGAGCACGAGAGGCTGTGTACGTTGGAAGTTTTAGTAGGCTAAACAAGTTCAGAGGCCAAGTGTTTGTGGTTCGTTTGAGAGGTTACCAGTGGGAGATGAGGACCAGCAAGAGCTTTCAGGGCTGGCACCTTTAGTGTAGGAGCAATCGCTGGACGTTCGCAATTTCGGTGTTGAGCTCTGGCCAGATTGAGCAGGAGAGGCTGTGTACGTTGGAAGTTTTAGTAGGCTAAACAAGTTCAAAGGCCAAGTGTTTGTGGTTCGTTTGAGAGGTTACCAGTGGGAGATGAGGACCAGCAAGAGCTTTCAGGGCTGGCACCTTTAGTGTAGGAGCAATCGCTGGACGTTCGCAATTTCGGTGTTGAGCTCTGGCCAGATTGAGCAGGAGAGGCTGTGTACGTTGGAAGTTTTAGTAGGCTAAACAAGTTCAGAGGCCAAGTGTTTGTGGTTCGTTTGAGAGGTTACCAGTGGGAGATGAGGACCAGCAAGAGCTTTCAGGACTGGCACCTTTAGTTTAAGAGCAATCCCTGGACGTTCGCAATTTCGGTGTTGAGCTCTGGCCAGATTGAGCAGGAGAGGCTGTGTACGTTGGAAGTTTTAGTAGGCTAAACAAGTTCAGAGCCCAAGTGTTTGTGGTTCGTTTGAGAGGTTCCCAGTGGGAGATGAGGACCAGCAAGAGCTTTCAGGGCTGGCACCTTTAGTGTAGGAGCAATCCCTGGACGTTCGCAATTTCGGTGTTGAGCTCTGGCCAGATTGAGCAGGAGAGGCTGTGTACGTTGGAAGTTTTAGTAGGCTAAACAAGTTCAGAGCCCAAGTGTTTGTGGTTCCTTTTAGAGGTTACCAGTGGGAGATGAGGACCAGCAAGAGCTTTCAGGGCTGGCACCTTTAGTGTAGGAGCAATCGCTGGACGTTCGCAATTTCGGTGTTGAGCTCTGGCCAGATTGAGCAGGAGAGGCTGTGTACGTTGGAAGTTTTAGTAGGCTAAACAAGTTCAGAGCCCAAGTGTTTGTGGTTCGTTTGAGAGGTTACTAGTGGGAGATGAGGACCAGCAAGAGCTTTCAGGGCTGGCACCTTTAGTGTAGGAGCAATCCCTGGACGTTCGCAATTTCGGTGTTGAGCTCTGGCCAGATTGAGCAGGAGAGGCTGTGTACGTTGGAAGTTTTAGTAGGCTAAACAAGTTCAGAGGCCAAGTGTTTGTGGTTCGTTTGAGAGGTTCCCAGTGGGAGATGAGGACCAGCAAGAGCTTTCAGGGCTGGCACCTTTAGTGTAGGAGCAATCCCTGGACGTTCGCAATGTCGGTGTTGAGCTCTGGCCAGATTGAGCAGGAGAGGCTGTGTACGTTGGAAGTTTTAGTAGGCTAAACAAGTTCAGAGGCCAAGTGTTTGTGGTTCGTTTGAGAGGTTACCAGTGGGAGATGAGGACCAGCAAGAGCTTTCAGGACTGGCACCTTTAGTGTAAGAGCAATCCCTGGACGTTCGCAATTTCGGTGTTGAGCTCTGGCCAGATTGAGCAGGAGAGGCTGTGTACGTTGGAAGTTTTAGTAGGCTAAACAAGTTCAGAGCCCAAGTGTTTGTGGTTCGTTTGAGAGGTTCCCAGTGGGAGATGAGGACCAGCAAGAGCTTTCAGGGCTGGCACCTTTAGTGTAGGAGCAATCGCTGGACGTTCGCAATTTCGGTGTTGAGCTCTGGCCAGATTGAGCAGGAGAGGCTGTGTACGTTGGAAGTTTTAGTAGGCTAAACAAGTTCAGAGCCCAAGTGTTTGTGGTTCGTTTGAGAGCTTACCAGTGGGAGATGAGGACCAGCAAGAGCTTTCAGGGCTGGCACCTTTAGTGTAGGAGCAATCGCTGGACCTTCGCAATTTCGGTGTTGAGCTCTGGCCAGATTGAGCACGAGAGGCTGTGTACGTTGGAAGTTTTAGTAGGCTAAACAAGTTCAGAGCCCAAGTGTTTGTGGTTCGTTTGAGAGGTTACCAGTGGGAGATGAGGACCAGCAAGAGCTTTCAGGGCTGGCACCTTTAGTGTAGGAGCAATCGCTGGACGTTCGCAATTTCGGTGTTGAGCTCTGGCCAGATTGAGCAGGAGAGGCTGTGTACGTTGGAAGTTTTAGTAGGCTAAACAAGTTCAAAGGCCAAGTGTTTGTGGTTCGTTTGAGAGGTTACCAGTGGGAGATGAGGACCAGCAAGAGCTTTCAGGGCTGGCACCTTTAGTGTAGGAGCAATCGCTGGACGTTCGCAATTTCGGTGTTGAGCTCTGGCCAGATTGAGCAGGAGAGGCTGTGTACGTTGGAAGTTTTAGTAGGCTAAACAAGTTCAGAGGCCAAGTGTTTGTGGTTCGTTTGAGAGGTTACCAGTGGGAGATGAGGACCAGCAAGAGCTTTCAGGACTGGCACCTTTAGTTTAAGAGCAATCCCTGGACGTTCGCAATTTCGGTGTTGAGCTCTGGCCAGATTGAGCAGGAGAGGCTGTGTACGTTGGAAGTTTTAGTAGGCTAAACAAGTTCAGAGCCCAAGTGTTTGTGGTTCGTTTGAGAGGTTCCCAGTGGGAGATGAGGACCAGCAAGAGCTTTCAGGGCTGGCACCTTTAGTGTAGGAGCAATCGCTGGACGTTCGCAATTTCGGTGTTGAGCTCTGGCCAGATTGAGCAGGAGAGGCTGTGTACGTTGGAAGTTTTAGTAGGCTAAACAAGTTCAGAGGCCAAGTGTTTGTGGTTCGTTTGAGAGGTTACCAGTGGGAGATGAGGACCAGCAAGAGCTTTCAGGGCTGGCACCTTTAGTGTAGGAGCAATCCCTGGACGTTCGCAATTTCGTTGGTGAAGTTTGGACAGATTGAGCAGGAGAGGCTGTGTACATTGGAAGTTTTAGTAGGCTAAACAAGTTCAGAGCCCAAGTGTTTGTGGTTCCTTTTAGAGGTTACCAGTGGGAGATGAGGACCAGCAAGAGCTTTCAGGGCTGGCACCTTTAGTGTAGGAGCAATCGCTGGACGTTCGCAATTTCGGTGTTGAGCTCTGGCCAGATTGAGCAGGAGAGGCTGTGTACGTTGGAAGTTTTAGTAGGCTAAACAAGTTCAGAGCCCAAGTGTTTGTGGTTCGTTTGAGAGTTTACTAGTGGGAGATGAGGACCAGCAAGAGCTTTCAGGGCTGGCACCTTTAGTGTAGGAGCAATCCCTGGACGTTCGCAATTTCGGTGTTGAGCTCTGGCCAGATTGAGCAGGAGAGGCTGTGTACGTTGGAAGTTTTAGTAGGCTAAACAAGTTCAGAGCCCAAGTGTTTGTGGTTCGTTTGAGAGGTTCCCAGTGGGAGATGAGGACCAGCAAGAGCTTTCAGGGCTGGCACCTTTAGTGTAGGAGCAATCGCTGGACGTTCGCAATGTCGGTGTTGAGCTCTGGCCAGATTGAGCAGGAGAGGCTGTGTACGTTGGAAGTTTTAGTAGGCTAAACAAGTTCAGAGGCCAAGTGTTTGTGGTTCGTTTGAGAGGTTACCAGTGGGAGATGAGGACCAGCAAGAGCTTTCAGGGCTGGCACGTTTAGTGTAGGAGCAATCGCTGGACGTTCGCAATTTCGGTGTTGAGCTCTGGCCAGATTGAGCAGGAGAGGCTGTGTACGTTGGAAGTTTTAGTAGGCTAAACAAGTTCAGAGCCCAAGTGTTTGTGGTTCGTTTGAGAGGTTACCAGTGGGAGATGAGGACCAGCAAGAGCTTTCAGGGCTGGCACCTTTAGTGTAGGAGCAATCGCTGGACGTTCGCAATTTCGGTGTTGAGCTCTGGCCAGATTGAGCAGGAGAGGCTGTGTACGTTGGAAGTTTTAGTAGGCTAAACAAGTTCAGAGGCCAAGTGTTTGTGGTTCGTTTGAGAGGTTACCAGTGGGAGATGAGGACCAGCAAGAGCTTTCAGGGCTGGCACCTTTAGTGTAGGAGCAATCGCAGGACGTTCGCAATTTCGGTGTTGAGCTCTGGCCAGATTGAGCAGGAGAGGCTGTGTACGTTGGAAGTTTTAGTAGGCTAAACAAGTTCAGAGGCCAAGTGTTTGTGGTTCGTTTGAGAGGTTACCAGTGGGAGATGAGGACCAGCAAGAGCTTTCAGGGCTGGCACCTTTAGTGTAGGAGCAATCGCTGGACATTCGCAATTTCGGTGTTGAGCTCTGGCCAGATTGAGCAGGAGAGGCTGTGTACGTTGGAAGTTTTAGTAGGCTAAACAAGTTCAGAGCCCAAGTGTTTGTGGTTCGTTTTAGAGGTTACCAGTGGGAGATGAGGACCAGCAAGAGCTTTCAGGGCTGGCACCTTTAGTGTAGGAGCAATCCCTGGACGTTCGCAATTTCGGTGTTGAGCTCTGGCCAGATTGAGCAGGAGAGGCTGTGTACGTTGGAAGTTTTAGTAGGCTAAACAAGTTCAGAGCCCAAGTGTTTGTGGTTCGTTTGAGAGGTTCCCAGTGGGAGATGAGGACCAGCAAGAGCTTTCAGGGCTGGCACCTTTAGTGTAGGAGCAATCGCTGGACGTTCGCAATTTCGGTGTTGAGCTCTGGCCAGATTGAGCAGGAGAGGCAGTGTACGTTGGAAGTTTTAGTAGGCTAAACAAGTTCAGAGGCCAAGTGTTTGTGGTTCGTTTGAGAGGTTCCCAGTGGGAGATGAGGACCAGCAAGAGCTTTCAGGGCTGGCACCTTTAGTGTAGGAGCAATCGCTGGACGTTCGCAATTTCGGTGTTGAATTTTGGCCAGATTGAGCAGGAGAGGCTGTGTACGTTGGAAGTTTTAGTAGGCTAAACAAGTTCAGAGCCCAAGTGTTTGTGGTTCGTTTGAGAGGTTACCAGTGGGAGATGAGGACCAGCAAGAGCTTTCAGGGCTGGCACCTTTAGTGTAGGAGCAATCTCTGGACGTTCGCAATTTCGGTGTTGAGCTCTGGCCAGATTGAGCAGGAGAGGCTGTGTACGTTGGAAGTTTTAGTAGGCTAAACAAGTTCAGAGCCCAAGTGTTTGTGGTTCGTTTGAGAGGTTCCCAGTGGGAGATGAGGACCAGCAAGAGCTTTCAGGGCTGGCACCTTTAGTGTAGGAGCAATCGCTGGACGTTCGCAATTTCGGTGTTGAGCTCTGGCCAGATTGAGCAGGAGAGGCTGTGTACGTTGGAAGTTTTAGTAGGCTAAACAAGTTCAGAGCCCAAGTGTTTGTGGTTCGTTTGAGAGGTTACCAGTGGGAGATGAGGACCAGCAAGAGCTTTCAGGGCTGGCACCTTTAGTGTAGGAGCAATCCCTGGACGTTCGCAATTTCGGTGTTGAATTTTGGCCAGATTGAGCAGGAGAGGCTGTGTACGTTGGAAGTTTTAGTAGGCTAAACAAGTTCAGAGCCCAAGTGTTTGTGGTTCGTTTGAGAGGTTACCAGTGGGAGATGAGGACCAGCAAGAGCTTTCAGGGCTGGCACCTTTAGTGTAGGAGCAATCCCTGGACGTTCGCAATTTCGGTGTTGAGCTCTGGCCAGATTGAGCAGGAGAGGCAGTGTACGTTGGAAGTTTTAGTAGGCTAAACAAGTTCAGAGGCCAAGTGTTTGTGGTTCGTTTGAGAGGTTACCAGTGGGAGATGAGGACCAGCAAGAGCTTTCAGGGCTGGCACCTTTAGTGTAGGAGCAATCGTTGGACGTTCGCAATTTCAGTGTTGAATTTTGGCCAGATTGAGCAGGAGAGGCTGTGTACGTTGGAAGTTTTAGTAGGCTAAACAAGTTCAGAGGCCAAGTGTTTGTGGTTCGTTTGAGAGGTTACCAGTGGGAGATGAGGACCAGCAAGAGCTTTCAGGGCTGGCACCTTTAGTGTAGGAGCAATCGCTGGACGTTCGCAATTTCGGTGTTGAGCTCTGGCCAGATTGAGCAGGAGAGGCTGTGTACGTTGGAAGTTTTAGTAGGCTAAACAAGTTCAGAGGCCAAGTGTTTGTGGTTCGTTTGAGAGGTTCCCAGTGGGAGATGAGGACCAGCAAGAGCTTTCAGGGCTGGCACCTTTAGTGTAGGAGCAATCGCAGGACGTTCGCAATTTCGGTGTTGAGCTCTGGCCAGATTGAGCAGGAGAGGCTGTGTACGTTGGAAGTTTTAGTAGGCTAAACAAGTTCAAAGGCCAAGTGTTTGTGGTTCGTTTGAGAGGTTACCAGTGGGAGATGAGGACCAGCAAGAGCTTTCAGGGCTGGCACCTTTAGTGTAGGAGCAATCGCTGGACGTTCGCAATTTCGGTGTTGAGCTCTGGCCAGATTGAGCAGGAGAGGCTGTGTACGTTGGAAGTTTTAGTAGGCTAAACAAGTTCAGAGGCCAAGTGTTTGTGGTTCGTTTGAGAGGTTACCAGTGGGAGATGAGGACCAGCAAGAGCTTTCAGGACTGGCACCTTTAGTTTAAGAGCAATCCCTGGACGTTCGCAATTTCGGTGTTGAGCTCTGGCCAGATTGAGCAGGAGAGGCTGTGTACGTTGGAAGTTTTAGTAGGCTAAACAAGTTCAGAGCCCAAGTGTTTGTGGTTCGTTTGAGAGGTTCCCAGTGGGAGATGAGGACCAGCAAGAGCTTTCAGGGCTGGCACCTTTAGTGTAGGAGCAATCGCTGGACGTTCGCAATTTCGGTGTTGAGCTCTGGCCAGATTGAGCAGGAGAGGCTGTGTACGTTGGAAGTTTTAGTAGGCTAAACAAGTTCAGAGCCCAAGTGTTTGTGGTTCGTTTGAGAGGTTCCCAGTGGGAGATGAGGACCAGCAAGAGCTTTCAGGGCTGGCACCTTTAGTGTAGGAGCAATCGCTGGACGTTCGCAATGTCGGTGTTGAGCTCTGGCCAGATTGAGCAGGAGAGGCTGTGTACGTTGGAAGTTTTAGTAGGCTAAACAAGTTCAGAGCCCAAGTGTTTGTGGTTCGTTTGAGAGGTTACCAGTGGGAGATGAGGACCAGCAAGAGCTTTCAGGGTTGGCACGTTTAGTGTAGGAGCAATCGCTGGACGTTCGCAATTTCGGTGTTGAGCTCTGGCCAGATTGAGCAGGAGAGGCTGTGTACGTTGGAAGTTTTAGTAGGCTAAACAAGTTCAGAGGCCAAGTGTTTGTGGTTCGTTTGAGAGGTTACCAGTGGGAGATGAGGACCAGCAAGAGCTTTCAGGGCTGGCACCTTTAGTGTAGGAGCAATCGCTGGACGTTCGCAATTTCGGTGTTGAGCTCTGGCCAGATTGAGCAGGAGAGGCTGTGTACGTTGGAAGTTTTAGTAGGCTAAACAAGTTCAGAGGCCAAGTGTTTGTGGTTCGTTTGAGAGGTTACCAGTGGGAGATGAGGACCAGCAAGAGCTTTCAGGGCTGGCACCTTTAGTGTAGGAGCAATCGCAGGACGTTCGCAATTTCGGTGTTGAGCTCTGGCCAGATTGAGCAGGAGAGGCTGTGTACGTTGGAAGTTTTAGTAGGCTAAACAAGTTCAGAGGCCAAGTGTTTGTGGTTCGTTTGAGAGGTTCCCGGTGGGAGATGAGGACCAGCAAGAGCTTTCAGGGCTGGCACCTTTAGTGTAGGAGCAATCCCTGGACATTCGCAATTTCGGTGTTGAGCTCTGGCCAGATTGAGCAGGAGAGGCTGTGTACGTTGGAAGTTTTAGTAGGCTAAACAAGTTCAGAGCCCAAGTGTTTGTGGTTCGTTTTAGAGGTTACCAGTGGGAGATGAGGACCAGCAAGAGCTTTCAGGGCTGGCACCTTTAGTGTAGGAGCAATCCCTGGACGTTCGCAATTTCGGTGTTGAGCTCTGGCCAGATTGAGCAGGAGAGGCTGTGTACGTTGGAAGTTTTAGTAGGCTAAACAAGTTCAGAGCCCAAGTGTTTGTGGTTCGTTTGAGAGGTTACCAGTGGGAGATGAGGACCAGCAAGAGCTTTCAGGGCTGGCACCTTTAGTGTAGGAGCAATCGCTGGACGTTCGCAATTTCGGTGTTGAGCTCTGGCCAGATTGAGCAGGAGAGGCAGTGTACGTTGGAAGTTTTAGTAGGCTAAACAAGTTCAGAGGCCAAGTGTTTGTGGTTCGTTTGAGAGGTTACAAGTGGGAGATGAGGACCAGCAAGAGCTTTCAGGGCTGGCACCTTTAGTGTAGGAGCAATCGCTGGACGTTCGCAATTTCGGTGTTGAATTTTGGCCAGATTGAGCAGGAGAGGCTGTGTACGTTGGAAGTTTTAGTAGGCTAAACAAGTTCAGAGGCCAAGTGTTTGTGGTTCGTTTGAGAGGTTACCAGTGGGAGATGAGGACCAGCAAGAGCTTTCAGGGCTGGCACCTTTAGTGTAGGAGCAATCCCTGGACGTTCGCAATTTCGGTGTTGAGCTCTGGCCAGATTGAGCAGGAGAGGCTGTGTACGTTGGAAGTTTTAGTAGGCTAAACAAGTTCAGAGCCCAAGTGTTTGTGGTTCGTTTGAGAGGTTCCCAGTGGGAGATGAGGACCAGCAAGAGCTTTCAGGGCTGGCACCTTTAGTGTAGGAGCAATCGCTGGACGTTCGCAATTTCGGTGTTGAGCTCTGGCCAGATTGAGCAGGAGAGGCTGTGTACGTTGGAAGTTTTAGTAGGCTAAACAAGTTCAGAGCCCAAGTGTTTGTGGTTCGTTTGAGAGGTTACCAGTGGGAGATGAGGACCAGCAAGAGCTTTCAGGGCTGGCACCTTTAGTGTAAGAGCAATCCCTGGACGTTCGCAATTTCGGTGTTGAATTTTGGCCAGATTGAGCAGGAGAGGCTGTGTACGTTGGAAGTTTTAGTAGGCTAAACAAGTTCAGAGCCCAAGTGTTTGTGGTTCGTTTGAGAGGTTACCAGTGGGAGATGAGGACCAGCAAGAGCTTTCAGGGCTGGCACCTTTAGTGTAGGAGCAATCCCTGGACGTTCGCAATTTCGGTGTTGAGCTCTGGCCAGATTGAGCAGGAGAGGCAGTGTACGTTGGAAGTTTTAGTAGGCTAAACAAGTTCAGAGGCCAAGTGTTTGTGGTTCGTTTGAGAGGTTACCAGTGGGAGATGAGGACCAGCAAGAGCTTTCAGGGCTGGCACCTTTAGTGTAGGAGCAATCGTTGGACGTTCGCAATTTCAGTGTTGAATTTTGGCCAGATTGAGCAGGAGAGGCTGTGTACGTTGGAAGTTTTAGTAGGCTAAACAAGTTCAGAGCCCAAGTGTTTGTGGTTTGTTTGAGAGGTTACCAGTGGGAGATGAGGACCAGCAAGAGCTTTCAGGGCTGGCACCTTTAGTGTAGGAGCAATCCCTGGACGTTCGCAATTTCGGTGTTGAATTTTGGCCAGATTGAGCAGGAGAGGCTGTGTACGTTGGAAGTTTTATTGGCTAAACAAGTTCAGAGGCCAAGTGTTTGTGGTTCGTTTGAGAGGTTACCAGTGGGAGATGAGGACCAGCAAGAGCTTTCAGGGCTGGCACCTTTAGTGTAGGAGCAATCCCTGGACGTTCGCAATTTCGGTGTTGAGCTCTGGCCAGATTGAGCAGGAGAGGCTGTGTACGTTGGAAGTTTTAGTAGGCTAAACAAGTTCAGAGCCCAAGTGTTTGTGGTTCCTTTTAGAGGTTACCAGTGGGAGATGAGGACCAGCAAGAGCTTTCAGGGCTGGCACCTTTAGTGTAGGAGCAACCGCTGGATGTTCGCAATTTCGGTTTTGAGCTCTGGCCAGATTGAGGAGGAGAGGCTGTGTACGTTGGAAGTTTTAGTAGGCTAAACAAGTTCAGAGCCCAAGTGTTTGTGGTTCGTTTGAGAGGTTCCCAGTGGGAGATGAGGACCAGCAAGAGCTTTCAGGGCTGGCACCTTTAGTGTAGGAGCAATCGCTGGACGTTCGCAATTTCGGTGTTGAATTTTGGCCAGATTGAGCAGGAGAGGCTGTGTACGTTGGAAGTTTTAGTAGGCTAAACAAGTTCAGAGCCCAAGTGTTTGTGGTTCGTTTGAGAGGTTACCAGTGGGAGATGAGGACCAGCAAGAGCTTTCAGGGCTGGCACCTTTAGTGTAGGAGCAATCCCTGGACGTTCGCAATTTCGGTGTTGAGCTCTGGCCAGATTGAGCAGGAGAGGCAGTGTACGTTGGAAGTTTTAGTAGGCTAAACAAGTTCAGAGGCCAAGTGTTTGTGGTTCGTTTGAGAGGTTACCAGTGGGAGATGAGGACCAGCAAGAGCTTTCAGGGCTGGCACCTTTAGTGTAGGAGCAATCGTTGGACGTTCGCAATTTCAGTGTTGAATTTTGGCCAGATTGAGCAGGAGAGGCTGTGTACGTTGGAAGTTTTAGTAGGCTAAACAAGTTCAGAGCCCAAGTGTTTGTGGTTTGTTTGAGAGGTTACCAGTGGGAGATGAGGACCAGCAAGAGCTTTCAGGGCTGGCACCTTTAGTGTAGGAGCAATCCCTGGACGTTCGCAATTTCGGTGTTGAATTTTGGGCAGATTGAGCAGGAGAGGCTGTGTACGTTGGAAGTTTTATTGGCTAAACAAGTTCAGAGGCCAAGTGTTTGTGGTTCGTTTGAGAGGTTCCCAGTGGGAGATGAGGACCAGCAAGAGCTTTCAGGGCTGGCACCTTTAGTGTAGGAGCAATCGCTGTACGTTCGCAATTTCGGTGTTGAGCTCTGGCCAGATTGAGCAGGAGAGGCTGTGTACGTTGGAAGTTTTAGTAGGCTAAACAAGTTCAGAGCCCAAGTGTTTGTGGTTCCTTTTAGAGGTTACCAGTGGGAGATGAGGACCAGCAAGAGCTTTCAGGGCTGGCACCTTTAGTGTAGGAGGAACCGCTGGACATTCGCAATTTCGGTTTTGAGCTCTGGCCAGATTGAGGAGGAGAGGCTGTGTATGTTGGAAGTTTTAGTAGGCTAAACAAGTTCAGAGCCCAAGTGTTTGTGGTTCGTTTGAGAGGTTACCAGTGGGAGATGAGGACCAGCAAGAGCTTTCAGGGCTGGCACCTTTAGTGTAGGAGCAATCGCTGGACGTTCGCAATTTCGGTGTTGAGCTCTGGCCAGATTGAGCAGGAGAGGCTGTGTACGTTGGAAGTTTTAGTAGGCTAAACAAGTTCAGAGCCCAAGTGTTTGTGGTTCGTTTGAGAGGTTACCAGTGGGAGATGAGGACCAGCAAGAGCTTTCAGGGCTGGCACCTTTAGTGTAGGAGCAATCGCTGGACGTTCGCAATTTCGGTGTTGAATTTTGGCCAGATTGAGCAGGAGAGGCTGTGTACGTTGGAAGTTTTAGTAGGCTAAACAAGTTCAGAGCCCAAGTGTTTGTGGTTCGTTTGAGAGGTTACCAGTGGGAGATGAGGACCAGCAAGAGCTTTCAGGGCTGGCACCTTTAGTGTAGGAGCAATCTCTGGACGTTCGCAATTTCGGTGTTGAGCTCTGGCCAGATTGAGCAGGAGAGGCTGTGTACGTTGGAAGTTTTAGTAGGCTAAACAAGTTCAGAGCCCAAGTGTTTGTGGTTCGTTTGAGAGGTTCCCAGTGGAGATGAGGACCAGCAAGAGCTTTCAGGGCTGGCACCTTTAGTGTAGGAGCAATCGCTGGACGTTCGCAATTTCGGTGTTGAGCTCTGGCCAGATTGAGCAGGAGAGGCTGTGTACGTTGGAAGTTTTAGTAGGCTAAACAAGTTCAGAGCCCAAGTGTTTGTGGTTCGTTTGAGAGGTTACCAGTGGGAGATGAGGACCAGCAAGAGCTTTCAGGGCTGGCACCTTTAGTGTAGGAGCAATCCCTGGACGTTCGCAATTTCGGTGTTGAATTTTGGCCAGATTGAGCAGGAGAGGCTGTGTACGTTGGAAGTTTTAGTAGGCTAAACAAGTTCAGAGCCCAAGTGTTTGTGGTTCGTTTGAGAGGTTACCAGTGGGAGATGAGGACCAGCAAGAGCTTTCAGGGCTGGCACCTTTAGTGTAGGAGCAATCCCTGGACGTTCGCAATTTCGGTGTTGAGCTCTGGCCAGATTGAGCAGGAGAGGCAGTGTACGTTGGAAGTTTTAGTAGGCTAAACAAGTTCAGAGGCCAAGTGTTTGTGGTTCGTTTGAGAGGTTACCAGTGGGAGATGAGGACCAGCAAGAGCTTTCAGGGCTGGCACCTTTAGTGTAGGAGCAATCGTTGGACGTTCGCAATTTCAGTGTTGAATTTTGGCCAGATTGAGCAGGAGAGGCTGTGTACGTTGGAAGTTTTAGTAGGCTAAACAAGTTCAGAGCCCAAGTGTTTGTGGTTTGTTTGAGAGGTTACCAGTGGGAGATGAGGACCAGCAAGAGCTTTCAGGGCTGGCACCTTTAGTGTAGGAGCAATCCCTGGACGTTCGCAATTTCGGTGTTGAATTTTGGCCAGATTGAGCAGGAGAGGCTGTGTACGTTGGAAGTTTTATTGGCTAAACAAGTTCAGAGCCCAAGTGTTTGTGGTTCGTTTGAGAGGTTACCAGTGGGAGATGAGGACCAGCAAGAGCTTTCAGGGCTGGCACCTTTAGTGTAGGAGCAATCCCTGGACGTTCGCAATTTCGGTGTTGAGCTCTGGCCAGATTGAGCAGGAGAGGCTGTGTACGTTGGAAGTTTTAGTAGGCTAAACAAGTTCAGAGCCCAAGTGTTTGTGGTTCCTTTTAGAGGTTACCAGTGGGAGATGAGGACCAGCAAGAGCTTTCAGGGCTGGCACCTTTAGTGTAGGAGCAACCGCTGGATGTTCGCAATTTCGGTTTTGAGCTCTGGCCAGATTGAGGAGGAGAGGCTGTGTATGTTGGAAGTTTTAGTAGGCTAAACAAGTTCAGAGGCCAAGTGTTTGTGGTTCGTTTGAGAGGTTACCAGTGGGAGATGAGGACCAGCAAGAGCTTTCAGGGCTGGCACCTTTAGTGTAGGAGCAATCGCTGGACGTTCGCAATGTCGGTGTTGAGCTCTGGCCAGATTGAGCAGGAGAGGCTGTGTACGTTGGAAGTTTTAGTAGGCTAAACAAGTTCAGAGGCCAAGTGTTTGTGGTTCATTTGAGAGGTTACCAGTGGGAGATGAGGACCAGCAAGAGCTTTCAGGGCTGGCACCTTTAGTGTAGGAGCAATCCCTGGACGTTCGCAATTTCGGTGTTGAATTTTGGCCAGATTGAGCAGGAGAGGCTGTCTACGTTGGAAGTTTTAGTAGGCTAAACAAGTTCAGAGCCCAAGTGTTTGTGGTTCGTTTGAGAGGTTACCAGTGGGAGATGAGGACCAGCAAGAGCTTTCAGGGCTGGCACCTTTAGTGTAGGAGCAATCGCTGGACGTTCGCAATTTCGGTGTTGAGCTCTGGCCAGATTGAGCAGGAGAGGCAGTGTACGTTGGAAGTTTTAGTAGGCTAAACAAGTTCAGAGCCCAAGTGTTTGTGGTTCGTTTGAGAGGTTACCAGTGGGAGATGAGGACCAGCAAGAGCTTTCAGGGCTGGCACCTTTAGTGTAGGAGCAATCGTTGGACGTTCGCAATTTCAGTGTTGAATTTTGGCCAGATTGAGCAGGAGAGGCTGTGTACGTTGGAAGTTTTAGTAGGCTAAACAAGTTCAGAGCCCAAGTGTTTGTGGTTTGTTTGAGAGGTTACCAGTGGGAGATGAGGACCAGCAAGAGCTTTCAGGGCTGGCACCTTTAGTGTAGGAGCAATCCCTGGACGTTCGCAATTTCGGTGTTGAATTTTGGCCAGATTGAGCAGGAGAGGCTGTGTACGTTGGAAGTTTTATTGGCTAAACAAGTTCAGAGGCCAAGTGTTTGTGGTTCGTTTGAGAGGTTCCCAGTGGGAGATGAGGACCAGCAAGAGCTTTCAGGGCTGGCACCTTTAGTGTAGGAGCAATCGCTGTACGTTCGCAATTTCGGTGTTGAGCTCTGGCCAGATTGAGCAGGAGAGGCTGTGTACGTTGGAAGTTTTAGTAGGCTAAACAAGTTCAGAGCCCAAGTGTTTGTGGTTCCTTTTAGAGGTTACCAGTGGGAGATGAGGACCAGCAAGAGCTTTCAGGGCTGGCACCTTTAGTGTAGGAGGAACCGCTGGACATTCGCAATTTCGGTTTTGAGCTCTGGCCAGATTGAGGAGGAGAGGCTGTGTATGTTGGAAGTTTTAGTAGGCTAAACAAGTTCAGAGGCCAAGTGTTTGTGGTTCGTTTGAGAGGTTACCAGTGGGAGATGAGGACCAGCAAGAGCTTTCAGGGCTGGCACCTTTAGTGTAGGAGCAATCGCTGGACGTTCGCAATTTCGGTGTTGAGCTCTGGCCAGATTGAGCAGGAGAGGCTGTGTACGTTGGAATTTTTAGTAGGCTAAACAAGTTCAGAGCCCAAGTGTTTGTGGTTCGTTTGAGAGGTTACTAGTGGGAGATGAGGACCAGCAAGAGCTTTCAGGGCTGGCACCTTTAGTGTAGGAGCAATCGCTGGACGTTCGCAATTTCGGTGTTGAGCTCTGGCCAGATTGAGCAGGAGAGGCTGTGTACGTTGGAAATTTTAGTAGGCTAAACAAGTTCAGAGCCCAAGTGTTTGTGGTTCGTTTGAGAGGTTACCAGTGGGAGATGAGGACCAGCAAGAGCTTTCAGGGCTGGCACCTTTAGTGTAGGAGCAACCGCTGGATGTTCGCAATTTCGGTGTTGAGCTCTGGCCAGATTGAGCAGGAGAGGCTGTGTATGTTGGAAGTTTTAGTAGGCTAAACAAGTTCAGAGCCCAAGTGTTTGTGGTTCGTTTGAGAGGTTACCAGTGGGAGATGAGGACCAGCAAGAGCTTTCAGGGCTGGCACCTTTAGTGTAGGAGCAATCGCTGGACGTTCGCAATTTCGGTGTTGAGCTCTGGCCAGATTGAGCAGGAGAGGCTGTGTACGTTGGAAGTTTTAGTAGGCTAAAGAAGTTCAGAGCCCAAGTGTTTGTGGTTCGTTTGAGAGGTTCCCAGTGGGAGATGAGGACCAGAAAGAGCTTTCAGGGCTGGCACCTTTAGTGTAGGAGCAATCGCTGGACGTTCGCAATTTCGGTGTTGAGCTCTGGCCAGATTGAGCAGGAGAGGCTGTGTACGTTGGAAGTTTTAGTAGGCTAAACAAGTTCAGAGCCCAAGTGTTTGTGGTTCGTTTGAGAGGTTACCAGTGGGAGATGAGGACCAGCAAGAGCTTTCAGGGCTGGCACCTTTAGTGTAGGAGCAACCGCTGGACGTTCGCATTTTCGGTGTTGATCTCTGGCCAGATTGAGCAGGAGAGGCTGTGTACGTTGGAAGTTTTAGTAGGCTAAACAAGTTCAGAGGCCAAGTGTTTGTGGTTCCTTTGAGAGGTTACCAGTGGGAGATGAGGACCAGCAAGAGCTTTCAGGGCTGGCACCTTTAGTGTAGGAGCAATCCCTGGACGTTCGCAATTTCGGTGTTGAGCTCTGGCCAGATTGAGCAGGAGAGGCTGTGTACGTTGGAAGTTTTAGTAGGCTAAACAAGTTCAGAGGCCAAGTGTTTGTGGTTCCTTTTAGAGGTTACCAGTGGGAGATGAGGACCAGCAAGATCTTTCAGGGCTGGCACCTTTAGTGTAGGAGCAATCGCTGGACGTTCGCAATGTCGGTGTTGAGCTCTGGCCAGATTGAGCAGGAAAGGCTGTGTACGTTGGAAGTTTTAGTAGGCTAAACAAGTTGAGAGGCCAAGTGTGGTTCGTTTGAGAGGTTACCAGTGGGAGATGAGGACCAGCAAGAGCTTTCAGGGCTGGCACCTTTAGTGTAGGAGCAATCGCTGGACGTTCGCAATGTCGGTGTTGAGCTCTGGCCAGATTGAGCAGGAGAGGCTGTGTACGTTGGAAGTTTTAGTAGGCTAAACAAGTTCAGAGCCCAAGTGTTTGTGGTTCGTTTGAGAGGTTACCAGTGGGAGATGAGGACCAGCAAGAGCTTTCAGGGCTGGCACCTTTAGTGTAGGAGCAATCCCTGGACGTTCGCAATTTCGGTGTTGAATTTTGGGCAGATTGAGCAGGAGAGGCTGTGTACGTTGGAAGTTTTAGTAGGCTAAACAAGATCAGAGCCCAAGTGTTTGTGGTTCCTTTTAGAGGTTACCAGAGGGAGATGAGGACCAGCAAGAGCTTTCTGGGCTGGCACCTTTAGTGTAGGAGCAATCGCTGGACGTTCGCAATTTCGGTGTTGAGCTCTGGCCAGATTGATCAGGAGAGGCTGTGTACGTTGGAAGTTTTAGTAGGCTAAACAAGTTCAGAGCCCAAGTGTTTGTGGTTCGTTTGAGAGGTTACCAGTGGGAGATGAGGACCAGCAAGAGCTTTCAGGGCTGGCACCTTTAGTGTAGGAGCAACCGCTGGACGTTCGCATTTTCGGTGTTGATCTCTGGCCAGATTGAGCAGGAGAGGCTGTGTACGTTGGAAGTTTTAGTAGGCTAAACAAGTTCAGAGGCCAAGTGTTTGTGGTTCGTTTGAGAGGTTACCAGTGGGAGATGAGGACCAGCAAGAGCTTTCAGGGCTGGCACCTTTAGTGTAAGAGCAATCCCTGGACGTTCGCAATTTCGGTGTTGAGCTCTGGCCAGATTGAGCAGGAGAGGCTGTGTACGTTGGAAGTTTTAGTAGGCTAAACAAGTTCAGAGGCCAAGTGTTGGTGGTTCCTTTGAGAGGTTACCAGTGGGAGATGAGGACCAGCAAGAGCTTTCAGGGCTGGCACCTTTAGTGTAGGAGCAATCCCTGGACGTTCGCAATTTCGGTGTTGAGCTCTGGCCAGATTGAGCAGGAGAGGCTGTGTACGTTGGAAGTTTTAGTAGGCTAAACAAGTTCAGAGGCCAAGTGTTTGTGGTTCCTTTTAGAGGTTACCAGTGGGAGATGAGGACCAGCAAGATCTTTCAGGGCTGGCACCTTTAGTGTAGGAGCAATCGCTGGACGTTCGCAATGTCGGTGTTGAGCTCTGGCCAGATTGAGCAGGAAAGGCTGTGTACGTTGGAAGTTTTAGTAGGCTAAACAAGTTGAGAGGCCAAGTGTGGTTCGTTTTAGAGGTTACCAGTGGGAGATGAGGACCAGCAAGAGC
This sequence comes from Gavia stellata, assembly GCF_030936135.1. Classification (NCBI taxonomy): domain Eukaryota; kingdom Metazoa; phylum Chordata; class Aves; order Gaviiformes; family Gaviidae; genus Gavia; species Gavia stellata. Next base: position 56,003 of record NW_026777146.1, read on the forward strand.
TTTCAGGGCTGGCACCTTTAGTGTAGGAGCAATCGCTGGACGTTCGCAATGTCGGTGTTGAGCTCTGGCCAGATTGAGCAGGAGAGGCTGTGTACGTTGGAAGTTTTAGTAGGCTAAACAAGTTCAGAGCCCAAGTGTTTGTGGTTCGTTTGAGAGGTTACCAGTGGGAGATGAGGACCAGCAAGAGCTTTCAGGGCTGGCACCTTTAGTGTAGGAGCAATCCCTGGACGTTCGCAATTTCGGTGTTGAATTTTGGGCAGATTGAGCAGGAGAGGCTGTGTACGTTGGAAGTTTTAGTAGGCTAAACAAGATCAGAGCCCAAGTGTTTGTGGTTCCTTTTAGAGGTTACCAGAGGGAGATGAGGACCAGCAAGAGCTTTCTGGGCTGGCACCTTTAGTGTAGGAGCAATCGCTGGACGTTCGCAATTTCGGTGTTGAGCTCTGGCCAGATTGATCAGGAGAGGCTGTGTACGTTGGAAGTTTTAGTAGGCTAAACAAGTTCAGAGGCCAAGTGTTTGTGGTTCGTTTGAGAGGTTACCAGTGGGAGATGAGGACCAGCAAGAGCTTTCAGGGCTGGCACCTTTAGTGTAGGAGCAATCCCTGGACGTTCGCAATTTCGGTGTTGAGCTCTGGCCAGATTGAGCAGGAGAGGCTGTGTACGTTGGAAGTTTTAGTAGGCTAAACAAGTTCAGAGCCCAAGTGTTTGTGGTTCGTTTGAGAGGTTCCCAGTGGGAGATGAGGACCAGCAAGAGCTTTCAGGGCTGGCACCTTTAGTGTAGGAGCAATCGCTGGACGTTCGCAATTTCGGTGTTGAGCTCTGGCCAGATTGAGCAGGAGAGGCTGTGTACGTTGGAAGTTTTAGTAGGCTAAACAAGTTCAGAGGCCAAGTGTTTGTGGTTCGTTTGAGAGGTTACCAGTGGGAGATGAGGACCAGCAAGAGCTTTCAGGGCTGGCACCTTTAGTGTAGGAGCAATCCCTGGACGTTCGCAATTTCGGTGTTGAATTTTAGCCAGATTGAGCAGGAGAGGTTGTGTACGTTGGAAGTTTTAGTAGGCTAAACAAGTTCGTAGCCCAAGTGTTTGTGGTTTGTTTGAGAGGTTACCAGTGGGAGATGAGGACCAGCAAGAGCTTTCAGGGCTGGCACCTTTAGTGTAGGAGCAATCCCTGGACGTTCGCAATTTCGGTGTTGAGCTCTGGCCAGATTGAGCAGGAGAGGCTGTGTACGTTGGAAGTTTTAGTAGGCTAAACAAGTTCAGAGGCCAAGTGTTTGTGGTTCGTTTGAGAGGTTACCAGTGGGAGATGAGGACCAGCAAGAGCTTTCAGGGCTGGCACCTTTAGTGTAGGAGCAATCCCTGGACGTTCGCAATTTCGGTGTTGAGCTCTGGCCAGATTGAGCAGGAGAGGCAGTGTACGTTGGAAGTTTTAGTAGGCTAAACAAGTTCAGAGCCCAAGTGTTTGTGGTTCGTTTGAGAGGTTACCAGTGGGAGATGAGGACCAGCAAGAGCTTTCAGGGCTGGCACCTTTAGTGTAGGAGCAATCGTTGGACGTTCGCAATTTCGGTGTTGAATTTTGGCCAGATTGAGCAGGAGAGGCTGTGTACGTTGGAAGTTTTAGTAGGCTAAACAAGTTCAGAGCCCAAGTGTTTGTGGTTTGTTTGAGAGGTTACCAGTGGGAGATGAGGACCAGCAAGAGCTTTCAGGGCTGGCACCTTTAGTGTAGGAGCAATCCCTGGACGTTCGCAATTTCGGTGTTGAATTTTGGCCAGATTGAGCAGGAGAGGCTGTGTACGTTGGAAGTTTTATTGGCTAAACAAGTTCAGAGGCCAAGTGTTTGTGGTTCGTTTGAGAGGTTACCAGTGGGAGATGAGGACCAGCAAGAGCTTTCAGGGCTGGCCCCTTTAGTGTAGGAGCAATCGCTGGACGTTCGCAATTTCGGTGTTGAGCTCTGGCCAGATTGAGCAGGAGAGGCTGTGTACGTTGGAAGTTTTAGTAGGCTAAACAAGTTCAGAGCCCAAGTGTTTGTGGTTCCTTTTAGAGGTTACCAGTGGGAGATGAGGACCAGCAAGATCTTTCAGGGCTGGCACCTTTAGTGTAGGAGCAATCGCTGGACGTTCGCAATGTCGGTGTTGAGCTCTGGCCAGATTGAGCAGGAAAGGCTGTGTACGTTGGAAGTTTTAGTAGGCTAAACAAGTTGAGAGGCCAAGTGTGGTTCGTTTTAGAGGTTACCAGTGGGAGATGAGGACCAGCAAGAGCTTTCAGGGCTGGCACCTTTAGTGTAGGAGCAATCGCTGGACGTTCGCAATGTCGGTGTTGAGCTCTGGCCAGATTGAGCAGGAGAGGCTGTGTACGTTGGAAGTTTTAGTAGGCTAAACAAGTTCAGAGCCCAAGTGTTTGTGGTTCGTTTGAGAGGTTACCAGTGGGAGATGAGGACCAGCAAGAGCTTTCAGGGCTGGCACCTTTAGTGTAGGAGCAATCCCTGGACGTTCGCAATTTCGGTGTTGAATTTTGGGCAGATTGAGCAGGAGAGGCTGTGTACGTTGGAAGTTTTAGTAGGCTAAACAAGATCAGAGCCCAAGTGTTTGTGGTTCCTTTTAGAGGTTACCAGAGGGAGATGAGGACCAGCAAGAGCTTTCTGGGCTGGCACCTTTAGTGTAGGAGCAATCGCTGGACGTTCGCAATTTCGGTGTTGAGCTCTGGCCAGATTGATCAGGAGAGGCTGTGTACGTTGGAAGTTTTAGTAGGCTAAACAAGTTCAGAGCCCAAGTGTTTGTGGTTCGTTTGAGAGGTTACCAGTGGGAGATGAGGACCAGCAAGAGCTTTCAGGGCTGGCACCTTTAGTGTAGGAGCAACCGCTGGACGTTCGCATTTTCGGTGTTGATCTCTGGCCAGATTGAGCAGGAGAGGCTGTGTACGTTGGAAGTTTTAGTAGGCTAAACAAGTTCAGAGGCCAAGTGTTTGTGGTTCGTTTGAGAGGTTACCAGTGGGAGATGAGGACCAGCAAGAGCTTTCAGGGCTGGCACCTTTAGTGTAAGAGCAATA